>NC_139807.1:3819742-4002242 GCF_963457635.1 Microchirus variegatus | reverse complement strand
AACTTAGATTTATTTATCACAGTTTAATTATCAAAAACATATAAAAAAACAAGTGGGAAGGGGCCTTGTGGCATATTTTGGTTTGCGCCGCATGTAAACCACTCGACGACGCGGTATGATTAATTATCCCTGACTCAGGCACAATCGCATAAAGCAGCGTATTACACAGGAGTTATGCACCCGAGTGCCACAAAGAAAGCCAGCAGTTGCACAGTAAAGATACCCACACATTGGGTTGCAAAGATGTGGGACACACACACACACACACACAGAGAGAGAGAGACATTCAGCACTCACAGGTGAACAGCTACTAAAGCTAAATTCAAGGATAATGAGTCAGCTTCAGTCTGTTCCTCAGAGTTGTGACAAACGGCGAGAGACACACACGGAGAAATGAGACGTCGTATAATGCTGACATTTATCAGGCCCGTCGCACAAGCGCCTTCCCCCCCCCCCCCGCCCCCTTAGCTCCTCTGTCTTCTTCCCCCGTCGTCGTCGTCGTTGGCGTCGTCTGCTGCGGCAGGAGATGCAGCGCCGTGCAATTAAAACATACCGGGGGGATGAAAAACACGGCGCTCCTTTTGAAACGCCTCTATCAAGCTGAGTAATGCACACCGCTGCAATCCATCCTCGCCGCTGCAATCCATGGCTCTGTGTTTGTGGTTTTTACGCTGATAACAAAGGCCTTTACGGCCAAGTAGAGGGCAGGCGGCCATCTGTAATTGGGAGCCTGAGCCGCTGTTTCGTGCCTGGTGGGAGACCACACGTTTGCCAAACCCTTGTTTTTTTTATTCAAAACTCATGTAAATGTGCACTTTTAGTCTGCTACGCGTGCTTGTTTCTGTTTCTGTCTTCATCCTCTCAGATCACCAGTCACCTAGTTAAATAGATAGATAGATAGATGTTCGCACAGTCAATATAATCTCAAAGTGCTCCAGTATCAAACTACCTGCTACACAAACTGACGACACATTGGCACAAGAGCACTTTACATTGCCATAGTTACGCATGACAGTTTGTGCTATGGGAAAAATTCCAACTGTTTCTGAAAGCTGAGAAGTTGCACATTAAAAGGTAATAACATGGTTATTATGGTCATTTCACTCGTGCTGTTTCAGGAAGCCTGGAGAACCAGCGTCTTTGTCGCCAGAGAGGAGAGAGTGGGAAGAAAACCTGTACATAGTTTTCATTTTTTGGCCTGTTTTTGCACATTGAGAGAAAAAGACTCAAGAAAATGTTATTGTACATACGTTTGGTACTGTTCCAGTTTCAGATTCAACCCAACTGCAGCGTCTTTCCCTCATTTTAAATCGTTATAACAGTTTTATTGTAGAGAAACCGTTTTCGCTGACGACACATTGGCACAAGAGCACTTTACATTGCCATAGTTACGCAACATTTTGTGCTATGGGAAAAATTCCAACGATTTCTGAAAGCTGAGAAGTCGCACATTAAAATAATATTAATAACATGGTTATTATGGTAATTTCACTCGTGCTGTTTCAGGAATCAGCGTCTTTGTCGCCAGAGAGGAGAGAGTGGGGGAAGGACATCTGTACATTTTTTTGGCCTGTTTTTGCACAGGCCACAGAGACAAAGATTCAAGACAATGTTATTGTACATACGTTTCGTACTGTTCCAGTTTCAGATTTAACCCAACTGCAGTGTCTTTTCTTCATTTTAAATACAGTTTTATGACATGCAGTAAAGTGTAAATAACTGCCAAATATTGGATCTAAGTAGAGAAAGTCCAGACCTTTTTAGGGTTTTGAGGCTTCGTTGTTAAAGGGTTAGGCCCCGTCCCATTTCTCCCCCTTAAAATTTCCACTTGGTTCAACCGTAAATTTCCCTCGTTTAGGGAAGTGGCTTGCCTACGGAATTGGGACACCACTATATGCAAATTAGCATAGTGAACGTAACGAATATGCTAACCTACGTCACATGTTGACAATTCTACCGGTGGCGTGAGCTAGCTAGCTAGTTAGCTAGATTCTTGAATAAATTAAATAAATCGTCAGTTATTTTCTGACATTAGTGTTCAAACTCAACGGTCCCCTCTGGATGTATATCAAACCAACACATTCCAACACATTTCAACATTGTTACACGCTGACTGGCAAAAATATACTTACCACGAAATTGTTCCTCTGCAGATGTGCCCGCCATAGCTGAATTTGCAAAGCATCATGGGTAATTTCATCTTCCACTTTGTTTTAAGCCCGCATCAGAGCTCACTACATTTTGAGGGTTGATTATAAGGGCAAAATCGCACTCACCCTTGCTCCCCCCCCTACACAAGAACACACTCAATTTAGGGTTACGGCAAAAATTTAGGGTTAGGGCAAACATTTAGGGTTGGGGAGGTATTGGAATGGGGCCTTATTGACATGTTGCACACAGCACTGGTTTAGCTCCACCCTCATAGAGGATAGTCAGTTCTTCTTTGTCTCTAAACTTCAGTCAGGAATATTATTTATTTGACTAATAATCACTAATAATCAGATCAGGCTAAAAAAAAAAAGCTGATCTGGACGTGTCTAATTTCACCGGTCACATACTCACACACACACACACGTGAAGCAATTCATTCATCTACATTTTACGCCTCTGGATTTTAAAGTCACGCCTCCGCGCTACGCGTATATGTGAAGCGGAATAATCATTTCAGTGCTTGTGACAGAGCCTTGACAGATATACGAGGACGACCTTTGCCACAGCTGCCATGTCAGAGTGCGGGGTGTATCAGAGGTGGCCCTGGAAATTTCAGAGTGAATAACTAGCATCTGACAAGGCTGAAGGCAACGGCGCCGCCGTCCTTGACCCAGATAGCGAGGGGTGGCTTTTCCAATATGAACAAAACCACCCAAACGTACACGACGTAAACAAACACGCATGTGAATCTTTACGCACACCGTTAACGAGGCATGTTGTCCCTTCGTATCAAAGAGCCATAGGAATTAAATGCAGGAGGCGTTTGTGCCTCAGCCAAAGCTTCTTATCGTTTTCAGCAACAACAAAAAAAGCAGCAATTTACTGAAACATCTTTTTATTCAATTACATCGCATTTCATTGTCATTCGCTCTCACTGTAGAGTACGAGATGAGAGAGAGGGAGGGAGGGAGGGAGGGAGGGAGATGGAAAACGAAGATCGGGACGTGACACAAAGCACTTCATGTGTTCCACTGTCCTGTGTGTCTGCACGGAAGAATCCCTTTTAGAATACAAAGCAGGGTACGGAACAGAAATGTTATCGCCGCCGTTTGGAGTCGAGAATGAATGAATGAGATGAGATTTAATAACACACCCCCGGGCATGTGCTTCAAGCCCTCGGAAGAAAGAACGGGGAAAACAGTGATCAGCTCGTGTGAAATGACACCAACAAGTGTGGAGATTAGACGAGTCGTGCTTCGATTCGTTACATCTTACTGAATGACTGACGCGGTTTTCTACTTTGCAGACCCATTCACATCCAGGGCCTCATATTATGCACGGAGGAGTCTGTGTGTGTGTGTGTGTGTGAGTGTGTGTTTGCATGTTTATATGTGAGCCTGAGTGTGTGATGAAATCAGATGCAGGAAGGAGGTAATGGCTTTTGCTCTTCATTAATGCTGCTTGTTTGTGAGTGACTGCCTCAGATTTCCCAAGGTGAACCATTCTTATCGCCGCCGCATCCCACCCGTGAGACAGCGACTCAAAGGCGGAGTGATGAATATGTACCCTCCCGTTTTAAAAAGGATAGCTCTGATTAATTGTCTTTAAGGTACAATGCTGCCCATTGGCTGGTTTTGTTTTGATAAACACAGGCGTCATTTGAATGAAGATATTTCCTTCATTTTCCAACCCGGAGCTCACCGAGGATTATCGTTGGTCCGTGTTTTTTCTGTTTCTATAACAGATTGTTGCCTAGAAGCTGATGACCTCAAACTTGACTGAAACAACAAATCATTAAAAGCCTTACCTTGTCCTTGTCATGGTAATAAATCAAACCCAGCTGCCCACACAAGTATGTTTCAAAGAAAATGTGATTGAGCCTTTCTCATCTCACACAGGAAATCCATGCGGTTTGGATTTAATTGTGATTATCAAACACTCGCTGCCACAGAACAACAAAATAAAATTGGTGTAAAACCGCTGTAATTGACCACACGGACTTAAAGAACAAATGCACGAAAAAAAACCTCCTAATTCCCTTACTTACCAGCACCAGGGGACGAGGAAAGACGCTCAACCGTGTGCTCCTGTGGGCCCTTGTCCTCTTAAACAATTCCCACACACTTTCTCTATTCCCACCAGTGGATATGTTTTGTTCTGCACCGCTGCATTGGAGCTGAGTCATTGCGAGGAGCTCGCGGAGAGAATTATGCCGTTTTGTTCTGGATGTGACTTCGGCTCGGGCCGGCGTTCCTCCTGGATCCGAGCCGTTTAACGAGACAGTGCGGGATCGTTCTCCGAGGATTCATTTACTACAAAGAGATTGAAATGTGGTCAAATGCATACTGAGGGCAGCTCATGCCTCGGCTCGCACACAGTGAGTTAAGTGCCACTTCTGTGAACCCCATTTGTAGTTGCTCTTGATCAAAGGCACAGCACTTGGCCCCCACGAGTCTACGAGGGCACGAACCACCCAGAACAATGGAAAAATCCGAGGGCCATTAATTCTGCCCAATTTACCTTCAGTTTAGGTTTCATTTGGCCTCTCTATAAATTCAGAGGCAGCCAGCAAGAGCAAATGAAGGAATCCTTGTTAGGCGATCATTACGCTGCTAATTGCTTCAGGAATGTGCCGTGCACTTAAAGTCAAGGTCGGGCGGAGGACGCCGCGACGTGGGGAGCTCTAATTTGAATCCTCTATTGGAGGAGGAGGAGGAGGAGGAGGAGGAGCCATTTTGGTGCAGAGTGTGGACTTTGGTCAAGAGAGCCAAGAGGTCAGAAACGAAGGGAACGGTGTAATTACGCTGGGAACTAACAACGTTAGAGATCCTCTGATTGAAAATAACAGTGGCAGAGAGGATCGGCGAACGGCGGATTCAGCCGGATGAGGGATCGTGCAGCTGGCAGTTGTGCTTATACCTCCAGTATAACAGAAAGGTCAAGGGTGTTATATCATGTTTTATGTTTCCTCGAGCTTAAATCCAGCTCGCTCATTCCGCTCCACTCTCGCTCGAGCCCTCCGTCACAGGCAGGATGTAACTTTGCATGTTCACGGACATCCATTCTGCTCTTTTCAATCTTGTTTTTGGTCGTGTGTGTATTCGGCCGATCTGCAGCCAAAAGCGAGATTCATGCCTCCTTCTCCTCCTCTCCTCTCCTCCTCCTCTCCTATTTCCTCCTGCCCTTGCCTTAGGAGGGAGTGACATTTGTCATGTGTGCGACTCTAACCCCGCCTGCTCCCTGTGTCCTCTCTGCAGAGAGACGTCGGCATCGAGCTGGACAGCCGTCTGGACGCCAACGGCTACTGCTGCCAGTACTGTCGCCGTGGTTACCGCTACTGCCGCCGGTACCACGAGCCCCTGGGCGGCTTCAACCCGTGGCCGTACTACTACCAAGGAGGCCGGGTCATCTGTCAGATTGTCATGCCGTGCAACTGGTGGATTGCCCGTATGCTGGGGAGGATCTGAGGAGGGAGGATGTGTGCGTGTGTGTTTGTGTGTGTGTGTGTGTGTGTGTGTGTGTGTGTGTGTGTGTGCTGTCTGGGCTTTTAAACTGTTTATGTCGCTGTAGGTGCCGATTCCAAGACCTCCAACGCAGCACACACTTATTATCTTATCTGAAAGTTACCCCTTTGAGTATTAGATGGTCTAAATGGTCTAAAATGGCATTTGAAGTGTTTACAGATCGTTTACAGCCGTCTAATTTTCTTTTCTTGTGTATTTGTTCTTCTCGCTATTTGATCCCGTCGATTTGGGTGTAATTTAGCCGGGAAGGTGTCATCTGTTCAAAAAGTATTTACCTTCTAACTTTCTTGTGCTTGATATTGTAACTAATATACGTCTGTTTTTCTTCTGTCATGTATGAACATTTATAAGAGATAATGAATAGAGCTTGTTAAAAAAGCCACACTTGTAATTATTGCCTAGATTGTGTAACACAGACTAGTACACATACACAATAAGAGAATATACTCAACAAAAATATAAACGCACAAGTGAGTATATCAACTCACGAGAGTCATGGAGAATGCGTGACTAGTACACAGACACTCCTTATGGTCTGGTCAATAACAGGGCACACCAAAATGTGGACTTTTGACACTTGTCATTATGCCACAGACGTCACAAATCATGAGGGAAGCGTGCCATCGGCATGCCGAGTGCTGGGTTGAGCGTTCACAGCTGCGGCAACACGACTGAATGACGCCCTATTCACCAGACACGTCATCCATCGAACACATTTGGGATGTTCTGGATAGGCGTGTCCACCAGCGGGTTCCAGTTCCCCAGGACTGCCAAACAACATCAAGTGGCTCTGCAGGAGGAACGGGACAACATCCCCCCATGCAGGCCACGATCGACAACCTGGCGATGTCCATGCGTCGCCGGTGTACCGCTCTGCGTGAGGCTAACGGTGGACGCGCACGTTATTGAAGTGTGTGAACTTGGATCATCGACCCCCGTTGTGTTCTTCCTGCAATTACTCCAGAACTTTTGTTTTGAAATTGATCCTAATGCTCGCAAATTAAAGCCACTTTAAGGATAAAGTTCTACTGTTATTTTTGGAAAGTTACTCTGTTTTGTCACATAACCCTAACTACAAGTTTTTCTTTGTGCGTTTATGTTTTTGTTGAGCGTACTTTCAACCAAACCTGGATTCTAATCATTTTCCCCTCACTGCATCATGCACAGGCCTCATCCGTACTCACAGTTCCTGATTCTCCATTTTTTTTTTTGCTAAATCTTCTTGCATTTCAAAAAATGCTTGCCGTTGCATCACCGCTCAAAGTTTCTTCTGTGCTGGGGCGATTTTCATTCTGTAACACCATGTCTCAATCTGCCGAGCTGAAAGAACTCTCATCTGTAACAAACAGATAAGCAAGCGAGGTAGGTATTTTGTTATTGATGTTCTGTCATCATAACACAAGTGCATTAACACCCCAGTGTGTTTGCGCTCGATAGTCAAAAGTTTACCCGGCGAGGCGGTCCTTTTTGCATTCGTTTCCATTCTGAACCTCAAAAATTCCACCGTGTGAATAATCTCACTTGTCCTGTCGAACGAAACAATGTAATTTCCCTGACAGAAACGTATTGCCGCGCGGTGTTTGTGTTTTTGAGTCTGACTCGCGCGATCAATAAAGCAGACAGATATTCTCGCTTCTCCATTAATCCAGTCGCTCATTAGCAGAAACCTTTCGTCTTAAACTGAAGGAGACTTGACAAAGAAGGAGGAAGAAAAACACCACATGCATATGCTTTTATTGTTTACAGTGAATAGCGTGGAAATCTCTCAACTATCTAATGCATAATAATGCATTGTTGTTTACAGTGAATCTTGCCTGCTCAGTAAATCTGGAGGTTGATTGATGTCGACTCGGTGGGATAATGATGTAAGTAATATCAATAATATTTGCCAGTGAAATGGGCTTTTTTTTTGCTGAAAACAGGTTGAAACATATTACTGTATGTAAATGTTTTATGGGTATGCTCATAAAACGAGTTCAGCCTGCACCCATATTCATTTTTTTTTCTTTTTTAAATCAATAATGCCAATGGCCCAAAGCAACATGTCAAGTAAACAAAAAAAGAGTGGCATGAGTTAAAAATGTAATAATTGCAAACATACTTCAAATAAACTGACATACGTGCCGCGAAGCCCCCGAGGCAGGTCTAAAAAGTTCATAAAATCAGTATTTATATAATTCATTTCTTAGCATTTCCTGCTTGTCACATCAAATAGTCATGTGTTTATTAAAAACAATGTGAGCAGCACACTGCTGCTGCTGCTGCTGCTGCTGCTTCTGTTGTTTTCTCACTCACAATGCTGGGAAATTGTATTAAATGATATTTTTCATAAGACGCCACTAGTTGTCTGTCTGGCAAAGTCCCTGCGGACCGTGAGGACTCTTTTGTGTAGCCGTGAGAGTAAATTGCCATGGAAGCCCTGAGAGTCGCTCTGAAAAGGGACGGCTCACCCTGACTGGAGAGGCTGATTCAGAGATTACTGCAGCCTCCCTGAGAGCTCCTTGTCCCTGCTGCTGCTGGGAGGGGGAGAAAACTCCACCGTGAAGCATGAAAGTCAAACGCTACCACTTAACATTACACGGTAGGTAGTACAAATATGGTGATCGTTCAGTGGTAAAGGTAAAACCATCTTATTTCTACTGTAATCACCACGTAATAGCTTGTTAACAATGGCAAATGTGTGTGGGACATAAGGGAGGCTGTCGTTCAACTTTGTAATATAGTCATTATTCGGGCCAGTGTGTGAAAGTGTGCGATGGTAAGATGCTCTTAGAAATAAGGGTTCCAAAAGTGTTCTTCTACAAGGGCTGTGGTTCTACCTGGAACCATTTGTTTTTAAAGGGTTCTTGGTAACACTAAAGGTTCCAGTAAGAACCGTTTTGATCCAGAGAACCCTTTAAAACGCCTTTCCTGAATAAAGGGTTTAACAGCATCCTTGGTAACACTCAGGGTTCTCCTATGGGGACAAGCCTGAATAACCATATATGGTTCTATTTAGCACTTTTATTTCTAAGAGTGTACTGCACATCATGTTTTACATAGTTTTGAATAGCCATACCTGCATACCTGTGTTTGTTGGTGTGTTGTTGCAAAAACCGCTGACTCGTTTTAATGCAGGCACTCGTTGAGTATTTATTGTTGAGGTCAGACCATAATAATCACCCACACACCTTGCACTTGAATAAACTTCTTACCCACGGATTCAATTCTGCCCCACTTCTCCTCTCAGGTAAGCCCACAGCGCTGTGTGAGTTCTACAGTAGAGCTGTAAAAGCCAATGTGTGCTTCTTTTTACTGACTTTTCCAAACAACGTCAAACTTGTTACTGCACTTACTCGCGCCCGTAGCAAGACACCTGGCAAGTGTGAAATCAATCAATCAGACCATCAGTTCAAGAGATGTTCGAATAACAGATGCACAGACAGACAGACGTTCCTGCAATTTATAGATAGCTATTATTACTAGTATTAATTACAATTAATCTGTGTCATTGCATGCATTTTTGAGGGGGCTTAACGTGCGTAAAAACTCTTGAAGCTTTGCGTGGAGGTCAGGTCTATTGCCCCAGAGCCCTATAGCGCCCCCTAAGGTGAAACGTGGATGGAGCAAGCCAAAAAAAGTAAGTTGCACCGAATGTGAACGATATTATTTTGGAAACATGTCATTACTGTAACATGATCTCTTTATTACCAAGCTGGATGTTGCATTAGAAATAAGATGATATTACTGTAGCAAAAATATTACCTCCCTACTAGAAAATGATGTAATAGTCAAAGGAGAGATTGAGCATCATTTTTTGCCAGGTTTAGTATTTCTAATAAATAATTATGTTCTTGTTTGAAAACAGTCTAGTCTGGCTGCCAATAATCGTAAAAAAAAAAAAAAAAATCAAAATCAAAAGTCCACTGGGGATTTTAGAAGATGCCCTCCTTCAGTCCTGGGTTTCCTGTGTGGACACATCCCACGCTCGGTGTGAGTCACTCCGTACGGTTTGGTTTATTCTAAATGAAATAATAAAAACGTATGCCAAAAGAAAATCAAAGCGATTTGACTCTTTTTATATATATATATATACACACAAGTGTTAATTTTTTCTGATCGTCTTCCCCTTCTGGATCAGTGGTTGTTTGATGGACACCTGCGGCACCTCCTGCCAACTCTCTTCCATTTCAGTTTTTATGTTTGTATTATTGAACTGTGGGAATCTGACAGTCGGTCCACTCTTTCTGCTCCAGCTATTTTTTGCAGCTTGAAAGCTATTAAATGTATGTTAGCATTGATACTGCTCGCGAGTAATTAGGGAATCAGTGGAATGCGTCGTTGTTGTTGTTGTTGTCGGGTCCTATTAGCGTCGCGCGCGCTGATTGGCTCTTCTGGTACAAAAAAAAAAAAAATGTATGCAAGTCTAATGGATGAGCAGTGACTGCATGATTTTTGATTGTAGGCTTCTCGTAATTATTGTCGATAAACATTGGTGCTCGTGCATTGTTGTAGGGAACGCTCATACATCACTTATACCAACAACAGTCGCCGCCACCACCGACCGCCCCTCCCTTTTTCTACTGTGACAGGAAAGCAGAGCAGGTTTCGCGGTTATGAAAAATGAACTGTGTGTCTAAGTCCTGGGGGTGGAGGCGCTGGTGGGCGCAGAGGCAGGAGTTGTCATCACGGATGCTTCAACACAAGTGCAAGTGGAGCAAATGCATCCCCATTATTCAATTTGGTTGTTTGTTTGTGTGTTTTTTTTCCCTTGTTATGACCCTGTTTCCATAGCAACAGAGGCATTCTGTAATAACCCCACACGATTTTGTCTTGAGAAAAATAAGCATGTCATCACACAGTCCACCAAATGAGATGATCATATGACTAAAGATAACCCGTGCATCATCAGTGATCATTTTTTTACTCTTTTATGTTGGTCCACGTGAACTTCTTTTGTGTTTGCATTTTAGTCCATTTTGTTTTAACCCTTTAAGAACCAGAGAATGTCCCGTGAGTATGTGCTTTTGTCCATTTTTCCTGAATAACTTCCAATAACTGACAGTTTTTTTTTACAATTTACTGCATGTTAAAATACTGTTTAAAGGATTTAAAGTGAAGAAAAACAAACAGGTTTATTTCAAAAAGCAGTTGCAGTTGCTGAAATTTGAACAGTATAAAACAAAGTTTTTTGTTGAAGTGTTTTTCCCACTTTTAATTTTTTTGGACATTGAGACAAAATAATCAAATGTTCCTTTATTTCAAATGTGTTTTATACGGTTCATTTAATTTAAGACACAAGCTGGTGTTCATGTACTACTTCAGTGATCATGAACGAGTGGGTTGGGACGCAGGTGCGGACCCAGGGGTGTCCCAAAGTTATCCCACAATATCGCAACAACGATAGATTGGAAAGGGGAATATATACAATATATGTATATGTATAGAGCCACTATACATACAGGCTTCCTTAATGAAATAAAGCACTCAAATGATTAACTAAACCACCCCCTGCCAAGCCGCTGACTCAAAACCAGAATTGTCCAGTAGACCTTTGATAACCCAAAAGTCCCTGAAGTCACAACAAACTCTCCAGCGCCACAAGTTACACACTGAGAAACAGGCAGTTGACCTCAAACACACAAAGTTCTGAGTTGGTGTTTATAGAGACACCTTTAGACAACTTAAGAAACCACAGAGAGGAGAACCTCTCACTGCCTCTGAAGGTGAGACAATGAGAGCTCAAACAGAGCAACTGGAGACTCAGGGTTTATAAACACTCTCCACACCTGAGCTTCATCAACACCAATCAGTGCCACACACACCTGATCGCAGTGAGCTGATTCTCCCACCGCTCTCACAGAGCCGGAAGAAAATTGTTAATGCACTATTTTAAGATGCAGTAAATTGTTATTCTAGAAAAATGGGCCAACACAGGACTTATAGTCTGCTCCTTTTAGGTGTTAAAGGGTTAATGAAACTATTTTCTACATAAAATACCAGAACTTGTCGCTCCATGTGATTGATCCAATGTGTCTCATCTCTTCATCCAGCTGTTTTGTGCCGTGCTTTCACTAATTAGATCATTCTCTCGTACATCTAAATGTTTTCCAGAAAGGCATTCAAGTTGAAATATTGTGTATAGATTAAAAAAAAAAAAAAAAAAAAGCTATTTTGGAAGTTGTATAAAAATGAAAACGATTGCTGCGGGGAGCGTTGTTGTGCGAGTGACCTCCATTAGAACCGTGTGTAAAATAAATGATGTGACAGTGGAATTAGACGGTTTAGAAAAGCCTTTTCATTCATCCAAACTGTTTGTACTTTGTTGCACTTTGTTGCCACTGAAATTGGCCTTGTAGGCACAGAACACAGCAGCCCTCGCATTTAATTATCCAAATCATATTGTGCTGTGTTGTTAGGCTATTTCGTTTTTTTTTATATATTAATTGTTTGTCCTTCTCTTTAACCTTGAAGATGGACCGGCGGCCTGTAACATACTAGGATTTCAGGCTACATCATTATTATTATAGCACTACAATTTTCAAATATGATTTTTCCAATCGTCATAGACTCTGTTTCTACCTATCGAAGTAAATTTTTATGTGCAGTTCATTCATTCATCGTGTCCTCCTCACGAGGGTCACGGAGGTTGCTGATGCCAATCCCAGCTGACACGCGGCGAAAGGTCGCCACTCCATCACAAGGCCACATGGAGACAAACAACCAACCGTCCACACTTCGCCAACATCGAGGTTAAGAGTGTCCCAATTTGCCTAATCCACAAATATGCTTGTTTTTGGAGAGCGGGAGGAAACTGGAGAACCTGGAGTAAATCCAGGTCGCAAAAATTTTGCAATTTGAGTTTAAGCCTCTTTGACGTCCTCCGCTAATGTCCAGGGATTATCGAGAAAAACAGGTGTAGTTCATCTACAGCGTTTGGTGTCTGTGATTATGATGATATTCTCTCTCCTGAAATAACTTCTAATGCTGACTGAATTCAAGACGTCTTCAAAGCACACGAAGAGGGAAGACATGTTGAATGTGTTCTTTTCAAAATGATCTTGGAGTATACTGACGTGTGACATTTAAAGAAGTAAATAAATAAAAAATACGTCCACATGACACGGAGGTGAATTTGCATTCCTGACACATGTATGAAGCCGTTCAATATTGTAGGAAGCAACCGCGCGACAGTGATCTTCCTCCTCTTTGTAGACAGGATGAATGAAAATGACACCCTGCGACAATCTCCCATCCACACGCGCCTGTGTGTTATATGTGTTATACACCATCTCCAGCACTTGTTTATCGCGTTTTTTTTCCATGACAACAAGTCAACAAGTTTGACTTCCTCAGCAGATACAGAGCATCGAGCATGTTAGTGCAGTGCAAACCGTTCCACCTGTACCTGGCCTCAGAATTGGCGACTATACCATTATGTCGCTCACAAACTAATTATTTCATTGTGTTACTGAACAAAAAGCCTTTTTTTTTTTTTTTTTTGCTTTCATTTCAAACGTTCAGCCTTTGTTTTAGATCCATGAGTTATTATAATGAGGGCGGGAGGGAGTGAAAACCAATGTATGAGTGTCTGTATTTCGATTAGTGACCTAAAGAAATACTTCTCTCCAATCCAGACTGAAGCTGGATGGACACATGTATTACCAGTGCCATCTAGTGTGGAGAAAGGTGTACTGCTGCAATATCAATAATCCAGAGATGATTGTTTGTTCTTAATATTTCCTGCTTTCCGCTTCATTACACACTTCTCACATCTTTAAATAGATGGTTGTTTTGAAAAAAAAAAAAGCCATGATTATTCAAAGCAGCCTGTTTAAATTTGACCTTCGCTGCCACTTCTACATAAGGCAGCGTTGACCAAGCAACCGCAGTCATCAGCAGCTCCCTTTTCTCCCAAAATGCTGCAGTCACTCTCATGACCTGATGGTTAAATAAGCTCCCCCTGTACTGTTCTCTGCCACAAGCTGGAGGCACAATAGTGTCAGCCATCATACTTCAACTGCTCCCACTGTGAGAGGCAGCATGGCACAGCAGTAAACACTCGCACTGTGTCGGTGGCTGCAGGCAACACAGAAATAGTCCTGCTCTCCTAAGACCGGGCTCTCGCTCCATCTTCGGGGGTCTCTGACTCACGAACCAAAGGAATAGCACAGACAGCTGTTAGTGGCCTTTCATTATTTTTCGGGGAAATCCATAACAACCTGCGCTTACCATATGGCAGGTGATTGATGAACCACTGGAAGGAAAAAAAAGCTCAGGGTCCGTTTTAAACGCAGCGCAGGGTTGTTCGCTGCTGAACGTGGGGGGTGCTCGAGCAATGACTTCGGACTCATTTGAAAAAGTACTTTTCCACTTGCAAAAAGGTGGAAATTGAGGTTTTTGCAGTAGCTGTGTGTAGTAGTAGTAGTAGTAGTAGTAGTAGTAGTAGGCTGCAAGGACACTTGCGTATCTTTGTGAGGATATGTTGACCTTGTGAGGACAAGAGGGCTCATCTTCACAGCTTTAACCCTTTAAGGTTCTACTCAACCATTTGGTCGACCACACTTTAAGTCACTGTATCTCATTGAAAAATGCATCAAGCTGAACTCAGTATGGAAACCAGGTTTATTATGATCAGACATCTCAACCGTTTGGTTAGAGGTCTGTATCTGAAATATAGGGTCTAATTTGAAAAAAAAAAAAAATTATTTATATTGATTGTCATTATGGTTATCATAAGGAAATAAATTAAAATAATCTAAAAAATGCAAATAAATCATTTTCCTTTGCTTTTTTCTTGGTGCGCACCTTAAATGGTTAAAGGGCTAAAGACTTTCAAGGGTTAAGGCTTGATTGTAAGGTTAGAGTTTGGGTTTGGGAATGAGAGAATGTACAGTATTATGTTCACGAGTGTCCTGTGTGTGTACTCTTACCTCTTTGTTGCCTCTTTCAGACCTCGTCTGACAGAAGAAGTGATCTTGTCCGTACCCGTTGTCCTCGTAGAGACCAAAACCTCGTCCTCTTGATGGGGGGGAAACCTAATTTCCAAAGAACTGGTTACGGATATGGCCAAGGTTTGAGTCTTGGTCCTGGGGAACCCACTGCCCTGCATGTTTTAGAAGCTCTAACACACCTGCTTCATATAAATGGGTCGTTATGATGAGCTGAACATTTGAATCAGGTGTGTTGGAGCAAGGGAAACATTGCAAGGATGTAGGTCCCCAGGAGCAGGATTCAGAAACCCTGTTTTTTTTCTGAATCTGAATGAATGGAAGTCGATGCAGTGTCGTGAGTCGTGTTAACCCTACGGCAAATCTGGATTGTGTGGCACACAGCTGTGCAAGTGGGTGTAGACAGAGCCAGGCACAGTAGGTAAACCCTGCTGCCAAACAGCAACCACCACTAACCCCCTCCACACACACACACACACACACACACACACACACTTTAAAAGAACCATTCCAAGAGACCCTAACCTCTCATTGTGTGAAACCACAGTCAGAAACGTGCGTACATACACAGCGAGCTGTTGTGGTGGCGACAGACTGGGCTGTTTTCAGCTCTGGGCATGTCACATGCTAATGCATTTACATTCACCCACAGTAACTGGGGGGGAAGCAGTGCACTTAAGTACAGTCCAATCAGTCTCTGGTCTGACAATGGCTCCATTCCAGCTTCCTTCTTTTGATTTCTCTTCAAATACCATGTGGTTGAACTTCCCCCCCCTTCCCCAGAGCTGCAACAGCCCAGCAATACGACTCAGGAGTTTTTAAGGCAGAAATACGTAAGTTTCATTATCGTGACGGCAGAAATTCATTGACTATTATTTCTTTCCGTTTAAATTGACTCTTTAATTTTTTCACAAATGTCTTCTGTGACATTTAATCTGTGCATCGTGCGGTTTCAAAACCACTCTGTCTGCAGCAAAACAACAAATAAAGAGGATATCCAGTGAGGAAGATTTTTGTTTTTAATTATTACACTGACTTTTTCTTAAAAATCTATTCTATATTCAGCATAAAGGAGGCCAATGACAACCCAAGACAAAAGACGCAACAACAACAACAACAACAACATAAGCAATGGACATACCTCAACATTTCACAGACAACAGTGCTTAAAAGAAAAAAAGGCAGGGAAATACAAGAATATATATACAACGCAAAACAAAAAAAAAAGCAGCAAATCCCCATTTAAGACTGACAGAGTTCAATGCAAATGTAACCCAGTGTAATTACTGATTGTCAGAATGGAAAGTATACATTCAGAATGTCTTTGCAGACCACTTTGGCTGATGCGGGGTTGTGAAGCAGCGTTTAAACTCCCGTCCTTAGGTGCCAGAGCAGCAGACGGAGGTCAGCGTGTCCGAATGTGAAGCCGCTCTGCAGCGACAGAGTGGGTGGAAAACGCAACCAATTTAAGCTGTGAGAACCACTAAGGATCAATATGGCTTCTACGTCCCCGGCCGAAAAACCGACGGGCCGTTCGGACGACTGACCGGGGAGGTCCTTAACAAAGTGGGACAGCGGAGAATGAAGGCACAGACTCGACTGACCCGAGAGCCAGAGAGGAGAGAGGAGAGAGTGTGGAAGTGGAAGAGAATATATGGGATTAAGAGAGGATGGAAAAGTGAGGAGATGATCGATGATTTATAAACAAAAACAAAAAAGACAGCACTGGTATGATATGATCCCAAAGACATAGTGATTTTAAACATCTCACACTTTATGAACACAGAGCACAGGTTTGTGAGCTCATAGCCTCGACCGACCGACTTACTGTTCTAAACAGTACAGAGGTATGTCCACTGGAGAAAAAAACAAAAAAAGGAAACCCAAAGAACATTCAGTACATGTTTAAATCAAGACACACAACTGAGGCTATTGACAATAAATGAATATAACAGTGCAATAATGATGCTGCACTGGGGCACTTTTGAGTCCAAAACTTAGAAAATAGCAAAGCTATATAATATGGAAGGCTGTACAAAGGAAAAAAAAAAAATATTGATCTTACAAATAAAACAAACCTACCAAATGAGCCTCATGGTATTAATGTTCATATTCTTTGTATATTCCCTCATTTATACACAAGTAAATAGAAGACAAATGTGGCTTTTTACACAGAATTTAGAAATTCAGAAAATAAATAAATTTGCTGTGGCCTTAAAATCTAATCTCAACCGTGTGTGTGTATGTGTGTGTATACATATATATATACGTATGTGTGTTTATATATATATATATATATATATATGAGCCTGTGAAGCACAGGTTGTATTCTGTCTCTCCATTTGTGCCTCAACCTCACTGTGCCTTCAGTCTGCAGCTCTATACAAATAGTTGTGACGTAGAACTGTTGTCCTTGGTGGTCCAAAAATGCCCATTTCCATAGTAACACAGTGTTTTAAGACCAGGAGTAAGAGAGAGAGCAAAGGCATACCTTTTTGTTTATATGAAAATAAATGAGTAATAAGCTCTTAAAAGACTGAAAAGTCATTGAGTCGTTTTTTGTTTTTTTTACTTTCCCTCCTTCGACATTTTCCCAGACAGTGTCTCGAGCTTTTCAAACATCCTGAAGGTGCTCCTCACTTAAAACTCTATGAGACGTGTGGCTTTTTCCACAGCCTAATACAGCAGCCACGCCTCATCCATGGAAACTCGACTGTGGTTTGAAAGCTCGCACACATACGCTCTCAGAAGTCTGATTTCATTGCACCGTTTGGCATTCAGTCCTGGGTTTTTTTTTGTTTTTGGTTTATCGTATATTCTCCTTTAAACATAAAAGGTCCAGTGAGATGTAAAGCGAGAAGAAAACTTAACTGGCACATGGTTGTCGACAGACTCCCTGGTTAATCCAATGGCTGCTTCTCCTAAAAGGGTGAGCGGGTGTCCGCGTGTGCATGTGTTGGGTTTTCGCTGTATGTCTGTTTGTGTCTGTGTCGGGGGGGGGGTTTTCATGTCTGCAGATCGTTATCCAAATCTTTAAAGGTCACTTCTTAGAAAGAAAAAAAAAACTCAAATTTGATTATTCTTTTAAATTAGGCACATGGTCACAAAATATGTGAGTAAACAATAAATCCTTTAGGTTGAACGGACCAACCTTAAGAGCAAAGCCCTGCAAGATCCCTCACTTCTGATCTCTGATCAGATCACTGTGGTAGGCAAAGAAAACAATGTCTGGGATAAAATGGGAGTTAATTGCTGTTTTTTTGTTTTTTTTGGTTCAGCTTGTGTACATTGAGTCCAGCAGCCCTAAGCTTCTGCAGGCTCTGTCTTTATCTGGATAAAGTTTACAGGCAGTTGAACGGACAGCGGCAGCTCCTGCAGGCCTTTGATTGCCTGCTCGTGTTGGAGGGACATCTCCCCGCGCACTTCCAGCTCCTCCACCGGGGTCAGGCCCTCGCTGGGGCTGCTGCTATGCGAGGAATGTCCGTTTATCGCAACCTGCTGGGCCAGACATTCGCTCGTATCGATGATCACAGTCCTGTACTGCAGCTCCGCCTCCCCCACCTCGATCTCTTCTTTGGCAAACGTATGCGCCACCAGTGACGGATCGCCGTTCACTATCGACTGAAAGTAGCTGGGGTCCAGCATCTCTTCTTTGACCTGCAGCCCGCAGAAGTCGCTGGATTTCAGCACGGTGGCGATGACGGTGCCAGGCTGCTGCGCCACCATGGTTTGCCCGCAGGTGGTGTTGATGGCGACCAGACGCGGGAGGCCGTTGAGGTTGGAAGCAGAGGAACTAATGACTCCTGGAGGGGAGGTGCAGGAAGCGGAGGTGGAAACAGTGGAGGAGCCCAGGCTGGTGACCAGGAGCTGCTGCGGGAGACCGTCCTCCAGGCTGCCGGCTCCACCTGCTAGAGAGGCTGTTTGAATGGTGAGCACATCTTTACCACCTGCCGTGGTGGAGGGCATGGTGTGTAGAATCACCCGAGGTGGGGGGGAGTGACAGGAGTCCCCGTTGGTCAGAACCGTGGTGAGCGGAACAGATTGAAGAGAGCCAGACGATGTCAAGACCATGGGAACTGATGTCGGAGTGATCGTCCTGAAAAGACAAAAAAAAATAAAATAAAATAAATATGTAGTAATGTTTCCTGCATCATCTCACACAAAGCTGCTCTAATTGAATATGCAGTTTATATCTTTGCAAACACAGACGAGGATTACTTTTTTTATGGAACCCTGTTGAGAAAGTTACCCAGTGCACAGCTACGATCCTAAACAGCAGAACTAATGCCCTTATTAATATAACAAACAGCGTCGTCAGCTGCGACGCAGAAATCATTATTCTCCTTGATTCCTATAACTGCACACCATGTTTACGCTGCTCAGGAAAAAGCAGAATGACTGATAACACTTGGAATAAATAAAACAAGCAGACGCGGCAAACAACAGAAATTAAAGCAGATCTGAGCAGCAACGCAATGTTTTTTAAAAATTCCCCTCTAGCGTCAGCAACTGAGATTATTAAAGCCTGAATGAGACTGGATTATCGGGTCCACGTGGACCGCACTGTGCACTGTGTCCAAAGAGACAATGAAAAAGACGGTAACCATGGGAACTTTTGTGGCGTGTGTGGCTATATATGGAGTGCCAAGTGCCCTCAAATGTACAACCCACTGCTTAAAAAAATGACTTAAAAGAGGGAGAAATAACTGCTACTTAAATTAAATGTGAGATTGAATACGAGACTGACGCAGACCCTTGGTTAAAATGAACAGAAGCGCAGTCATGTACATGCATGCAGAAAGGCAAATTGGCTCTCTGTGGACACCGAATTCAGAAAGTAGGACCCATTAGGAAAGGACTGAGTGAGTCACCAAAAGAGTCTTCATTCAGCTTTTATTTTCGCTCCAAAGAAATATAGCATACTTTACAGTGTGTGGGAAAACGTCATACTAACCCATGACTAACCTATGACAATTTTTGTGGGATTTTTTTATAAAATTTTGGACAACATTTTTCACGATTTTTTTAGTCAAATTTTGGGGGATTTTTTATTTATTTTTTACTTTTGTGTCAAGTTTTTGAAAATTTTTGAAGAAATTTTTTGACACATTTTGGAAAAAAAAATTGTGTCAAAATTCGGACAACATTGATTTTTTTTTGTCAAGTTCTGGACAAAACATTTTTTTGACTTGTTTTGTCAAATTTTGGACAAAAATTTTTTTGGGACTTTTTTGTCAAATTTTGGACAAAGATTGTTTGGATTTTTTTTTGTCAAATTTTAGATAAAACTTTTTTTTTTTAAACTTTTTTTTCATCTCTCCAGTCCAAAATACATGCAGATTCTGTGAATTGGACGCTCTAAATTGACCATAGGCTGTGAGAGTGAATGGCGTGAATATGAGAAAATTAGTGAATTATAAACTTCAAAGTGGACTGTTCTTACCTCATAGCGTGGGTCGCGTCTGAGCCATGATGAGGCTGAAACATATGGACGGACTGAAGGAGCTGTGCAGTCTGTCCTCCAGTGTCTTCCTGGTACAGATACTCGTCATGAGGCTCTTTCTTCATCTGCTTCATGACTTGGTGTTGACCGTGAGCCCTCCCGTGCCCTTTGGACCCTCCCCGGACGATGGACCTGCCATTGCTTGATCTCTGGTTTCCATAGCCAGCATTGGCTTCGGAGCCCATGTCTTCGTCCTCGATCACCACCAAATCGGTCGGCATCTCCTTAAACTGGTATACGAGACGCTGGCCCTCCACTTTAGCCAGGATGCCTCTTTGATAGTAGTACCTGAGGCAAAAAATGGATAAGGTTTAATTATAAACAAGTCTTATGTAACAATATATATATAACAAGTCTTAAAATGCATGTTAACAGACTAAACAGTTCATGGAAACCTTCTGACTGACACTTTAAAAGACTGTGCTCATCTGTATGTTCCTCTGACCTGAGAGCTCTTCCCATGGTCTCATAATTCATATCGGGCTTGTTCTTGTGCTTGCCCCACAGCTTTGAAACGGCTTTGGAGTCCACGAGCTTGAAGATGCCTTTCTCTCGCTGTGTCCACTTGATGTATTTGGGACAGGTGTTTTTATCCTGCAGTAAGGCCAGGAGGAACTCCCACAGGTAGATGGTATTGCCTAGAAAAAGAGGTGGGATGTAAAATGAATTCATGTTTTCAACATTCCGGGGCAAATCATACATTCATGCTCAGGCCTTACAGCTGTGCTATGGACATCTAAAATTTATTCTGTAATTATTAGTTGTACTTAAAAAATATTATGTGGTAGCTGGAGGGTTACAGGAGAAACTACTTCTTTTTTTAATTTTTATATAACCACGGTTGAAAGTGTGTGTGTGTGTGTGTGTGCCTTGGAAGGAAATTAATTATACCAAGCACAGGAGTAGATTACTCTCATTTGTGAGATACTGCGGCCAGAAGTGGTTAAAAACAGCAACACTCCCAGCAGTCACTTAAATCCCAGACAGCATGACAGGGTGATGTATATCTGTGCACCAGAACCTGCTGTCTCCAGCCCCCTCCTGTTTGTGTCACACTGTATTGTGCAATAAGGGTTTCACATCAAGCAGCACTAGTCTGTTTCTATCGGTGGAGCATCAGCGTGCCCTCCAGCCTGCAATCACTTCTGTTTCCCTGTGAAACACGGCATAGTGAGAGCCCCTCATCCATTAACTCAGCCAGATTCAACACAGCTGGACTACGGGGGTTGAGGGATGCGGTTTGCACACTCCACGAGAGGAACCGGAGCGCACACAAGAGGAGAAGAGACCTTGATTTTTATTGGCTCGTTAAAGAAAAGCGGCCTAGTTAGCGAGACTTACCTTTGCCCTCTTTGCTCTTCTTCCTGAGTGGCAGGTTAGGGGTGGTGATGGGGGAGCAGGGACGCACAGCCCGCGGCTTCCGCACTATGATTCAAATTGAGGGGTAGTGTGTTACGAGGTGGAAAAGGTGACCGTGAAATCATCCAATTACTGCAACGCTGGAACATTAGGACATGGAATCGTTGCTGCTTTTCATTAAGGAAAGGGGGAGGAACTCGGTGTTACCTTTGTTTTTTTTCTGGGGTTTCAAAGGACACTTTTGGGGAATGTCATCCATGGATGAAGTGTCCTCATCTAGGGACATGTCAAGGCCACTGTTGTCCATCTGATCCGGCCTCAGTGGGGCGTACGTCAGGTCTGACTCCAGCAGAGTGCCATAGGTGAGAACTAAACACGAATGAGCAACCGTTAAAACAATAAACACGGATGATGTTGCACCTTTTTTTTTTAAAAAACAGTTTAACCGAACGTACTCATTCGCTTCTCGTCCAAGATATTGTTTGGAGACTCCATGTTGAGGAGAGCCGCTGCAGCCTCGCTCGTCTCCATGCTGTCCTCTGCACCTGAGACGGTTGTTTCTGCGAAAAGGAGACGTTCATCAGCATTACACCCCGCAGACGATCTCGGTCTTTAGTTGCATTTGGAACACGGCCCCAGTAACATAATGCACTGCAGTTGTTGTCGTTAATAAATGGGAGAGAGCACTCAGACAGACAGTGGGATCCTTTCACTCGGTTTACAAGTATCATTTCAGGCCCCTATCTCGCGAGGTTAACTTTTGTTCAAATCCTGAATCCAAAATCCATATCCAGATCACGACAAATAAATCTCCCTTGGGCCACAACACACGTCCCCCAGACAGTTCCATCCAAATATGTCAGAAAACCAGACAGCCATGGCCAAAAACATAATCTAATGAAATCTACCAACATTCATTTAAAAGTGTACTGTACACTAAATGGAGGCCAGTGATTTCCTGAATCAATTTAATTCCAAGATACGAGGTCTCAATCTGATTGAACTTGATTCAATATTGATTCAGTTACAACATCAACTTTTCTCTCTCTATTTAAAAAAAATAATAAAAATCTGAAATGAATGCTTGGCAGTGCCTTGGGTGTAAAAGCTCCCAGTGGTCCTGCCATGTTTTTAGGTACACAATCTCTCTCGTGTGGCTAGATCTCATGAGACTAAAGGGGTTACCCACAGGAAAAAGGCATAAAAAATGTATCTTGGGATGTTATGAAGCAATACTGGATTTAAAAAAAGGATTGTTTGAGCACCATTGTTTGACTTGAAAGTATAATTTATTTACCTGAGAGGTCCACCCCTCCCACCAAGATGGATGGTTCCTCCACAACATGGTGTGTGGTGTCCACCATGATGCCATTGGACACCTCGTCTGACTCCAGTCCCGAGTACACCTGCAGGAGATCTGTCGCAGGCACCTGCTCAACGATCACTGCTGGGAATACTGACGGGTCGTCCAGCTGCATGAAAACAGGACAAACACACACACACACACACACATAGAAAGTAGAGTATGAGAGGCCGCAACACTGGGGGACTTCCACTGGTGAGGCAAAAGGACAGGTGGTCTTTGCAAATACATAAGTGTATATGCAATACATACACCATTAATTATGCAGTGAAGTGGTTCCTACCACTTCACCATCATCATATCAAACCCCAGATGACAGTAAATTGATGTTATAACCCAATCTGGTGTACCCCTTTTTTTTATTGCCTTGTAAAATATTGCAGATTCATACTCAATTTCAGCTAATATGAAGGCACGTAGCATGAAGGAGCGTTCATTTCGGTGGTGGTGGTGCAGCGGTCCGCGGGGACCCGCTGAAGAAGACAGGAACCAGATGTTTGATTTGGCCCCTCTTTTTTCCTGAGATGCTAATCTAATGCTGCGAAAATTATATAAGCCCAAATGAATGTTAATGGATTAATCATGAACCCGCAGGCAAGCACCCTTTTCATCATGTCCTAAATGTGCTTTGGGAATTGTAACCTTGCCCTCTCATTTCAGGCACGGCACAGCGTGAAGCAGGAAGCACCAGAGGGAGTTTGAGCCGAACCGTTGAACAACGGAGAGTTTCTGCAACGCAGGCAGAGTTTGGTTCATAATTTGCTCAGTCCTTTGAATAAATGACGGTCCTCTAAAACACTTATTCTGTTGTTTTTTAAGGCTCTGGTAGAATTACGGGTCTAGTGTGTAAGAATTAGAGATTTCTTTAGTTAGCTTTCACTACAAAAAGTAGCTGGGTAATGTATCCGTTTGTGCAGCTGTAGAAGCATGGTGGTTTCCATAAAGCAAGGCCCTTGCCCACACTCTTAGAAATAAAAGTGCTAAGTAGGAACCATATAAGGTTCTTTGGCTTGTCCTCATTGGAGAACCCATTTTGGCTCCAGGTAGAACCTTTATAAGAGGATCCATCTGGAACCCTTTATTCAGGAAATGGGTTTTAAAGGATTCTCTAGATCAAAATGGTTCCTACTGGAACCACTAGTGTTACAAAGAACCCTTGCTTCTGAAAAACCCTTTCTTTTGGAAAGGGTTTTTCAGAAGCAAATTGTTCCAGGCAGAACCTCAGGCCTTGTAGAAGGACCCATTTTGAACCCTTATTTCTAAGTGTCAGTGCATTACTGTAAGGCAATGAAAACCAAATGATCTTTATTTCAAAACAATTAACCAAACATAATTATCGGTGGTATATTAAATTTATGCAACCCAAAAATACTAATACCAATGAAAATAATGTTACACACTGGACCGTTAAGTGAACCTGCCAGTTGTGTATAAAAAAAACACAGATCAGGGATCTGATATACAAATGCAAATACAATACAAAATCCGCATTTGTTGAGTTGCATTTTAGTGCAAAAACACTCAGTGTCAGCTCATTACCAGGAGATGGCAGCAGACTACACTTTAAAAATGAACTGCTGTCACTTCTTTCACTCTGGCATTGCTGAGCATCTAATAAAAACCTATTTGTTTTATCGTGGTTTAGCATCTTATTGTTTTGTTTCCAACACATCATGAAATTATGACATTTTGACAACTTGCCCATTGAACAGCACTGATTTAGGATCAGCACCACTCTTCTGAAAAACAGTTTATAACACGGGTTAAACACGTACGCGCTCGTCAATAATGCCATTTTAAATTTTTAAACACTGCAGATCAATAACGCCACATTCTTAACGTGATAAATGATCACAAAAGGGGGGAAACAGATGGACTAAAAAGTGCAGTAAGAGAAACGTGGATGAAGGCCTATCTGTCTCTTTAATACAAGTGCCCATTGTTGGTGTAGACCTCGGGGCATACCAGGTGTCTGGATATTTAGTAGTGGGGGTAAGAAGAGCAGTCAATAGATGGGCGCTGCACTCCCATTTTGGCTACTTTTTAACCGTGAAGCTAACAGACCGGCTCTTTATTTGAACATGGAGGTAGGTGGCTGCGTTAGATCCTCTAAGCAGCAGCTAAATACGGTCAATTAGTTGACCGTGTGGTGTTGTGCACAGTGTTTGTGAGAACTGAGTAAAAAAAAAATGGCTGCACAACATGCCTATCATGACTCTGAAGAACGGCAACAAACATCTTGTGTCATCTCAGGACAAAACCACAAGGCCTCCAGTGGCTAATAAAAGCCCTTGATTTTTTTTGCTTTGACTACAACGGGCGTCTCGCTGACATACACTGGATGTTTCCCATTAATGAGAGCCGTTTGGTAGACATATTATCAGATAGCCAAGTCAGAGAGGCTACTACCACGTCTCCTCGTCTGGACTTTAATGATGTTTGCCGTCCTTGAGTGAGAGTCAAGTGTGTGTGAAGACAAAAGGGATTTTAACTATTGGTTTGCTGAGCCCCTGAGAGAGTAGCACCTCCCACCAGGCAACAAAAAAAGTCACACACAGTTTTGCTGACAGAGCTAGAGGCAGTCGAGGATTCTGTCTCCACGGTTGTTTTATTGTTTACTTGAAACTGTTTTTTTTTTAGCATGTTTGCGATGTACAAGATAATAACAACGGTGGAGCTCTCAGGGAGAACCGGCGTCAAACACGGCCTGACGAGCAACGCTCCGCTCAACGTCATAAAGGTTTCAAGAGCTTGTTCCTCTTTGTTTACTGGTGTGTTTCTGGTAGGGAAACAGGAGCAATGCGAATCAGGCCTTATTTGAATTTCTGAGTTCCCCTTTTTACGCCTTTGACAGCGACAGCATGCGCACACAGCCTGCCCTTCCCAACCCAAAACGCACCTGTTTTGGGTTTACCTGTTCTGCTTACACAATGTAATGGAGGCCAACTGTCACAGCATCCTCACACTCACAAGGTTATTCACCTACTTAATGAAATACTCTTATCGAAAGACACTGACATAAACATAAATATAATTTTTAGTATGTGATTTCACTCACCTAAAACCACTTTATTGAGGCAAAAATAAATCTTTACTTTGGCAGTACTTAGTAGTAACTATTCCTATTTAGGGGCACTTCTCAAGACTTGAAAAGTCGAGCCACACGGCCTGCATAACAGGTAAAATGGGTGCAGCAAAGAACAAAACTGTCGCACTGGAACAATGCAAGACCTTAAAGTGGAATTATCCCATGCTTTACAAGAAGCCTTGCAACTGGTCGATCAGGTTAGGCCTGAAAACCAGTGCTATTCAGGGATCCAATGACAAAGTGTCACTCTAGATACACACATACAGATACTGGTACACATAAACACACATACATGCACACTTACAATCAATCCTGCTCCACAGGATTCAGTGACGGGTGTGGGGAGGAGATAACTGCACACCTGACCGGGCAATGAAAAGACACATAGGTACAGGTTCACATCGTATGCACACACACACACACACACACACACACTAACCTTTGTGTCATAAACACATTCATTGCCAGGCCCCACCCTTCCCTCCCACGCACCCTAACCTCACTGCAGGTTTGTCAATCTTTCCATTTCTGTGCTGCACACAACAGCACACACTCCTCCTCCTCCTCCCAGACCTGCTCTGTGCTCCATCCTCCCCTCTTGCCCGCCTCATTCATCAACATGTTCTCACAGTTAAAGATCACAGGCTCTGAGCCACAGCCTATCCTGCCCCGGTGACCATGCTGTTTAAACAAGTTTTCTTTGTGCTCTCAAAAAGTCTTGACATTCATCGACAAGACCCCACTCTCTTCATGAAAACTACAAACCCCAGTGATGCTAAACAAACAAACAAAAAAAAAGAAGCAGCAAACTTTTTTTTTTTTCTTTTTAAAGTTGCTCTCCAATGTCATACGTACCTGATTGATTTCATCCATCCCGTTGCTGGCAAATTCGAACACCAGTTCGGTGGGCTGCACTGCAGTCGTCATGGCGGTGGAGTTCAGAGGTTCAGGGAGCAGCGTGAAATATCCCAGCTATGAACTCCCGACTCCTTCTCTGCACAGACAAAATGGCTTCCCTGACGTCGTTGCCGTCCTCCTATTCTCCTGACCTGGGTCGGTTAGTGCTCAGAGAGAGCGAGAGAGAGACCACAAGCAGGGGTTTCAGAGGAATGCTGTGGCCCAGGTGGGAGCAGCCTCGTCCCTCTGTGATAAAGAGGCTGGGTCCCTGGAGCATCTACACCTGGCGAGAGAGAGAGAGAGAGGGAGGGAGGGAGGGAGATAGGGGCTCAGGTCAGAGGACATACAGTGTTTGATCAGTTTGAGAGAGGCAGGGAGGAGAAGACATAGAGTATGGAGAAAAGGCGATGATTCTGAGGCCTAAGTGTCAGTCAGGAGGCGACTCAGATAATTCCTGCCTCACAACCCTTCTAATAACCTCGAAGCGAGACAAGACCAAGGGCAAAGAAAGTATGACACATCTAAATCAAAATGCCAGAGTTGTGGCAGCTTACTCGTTTTCGACGAGTAATGTATACTGGACTACAACAACCTTTATTGTGTTTGTACAAGTGTGTAACTGCTTTTACAATCAGCCTTTTCTGTGTGCTTTGGGCAAGGGCCTCGCTTTGTGTGCTTTATTTGTATTTTGAAGGGGAAGCTTATACATAAATGAAGAACAGCAACTGGTACTGTAGGAGAAAAGTCACTGTAGTTCCCTGACATGCTTTGGGGAAAGGGAGGGGGTGACATCACCGTCAGATGTGACTAATTCTTCCACAGTCCTGCGGTAAAGACGGTTGGAAAAACCTTTATACAGAACCAAACACACACACACACACATACAGATAAGATGATGGTCTGGAATCCCCTGTTACACTGACCCTCAGAGAGTTGCTGTGTTAAAAAAAAAAAAGCCAGTGTGGGGGGAGACTCAGTAGTTCTGTGTGTTGGGTGTGTCCTGACAACCATATACCCAAAGGCAGATTTGTGGGGGCTTAAGAACGGGAGGGGCTGACGTTTGGTTAGAAATGAATGGAGAGTCAGACACAAGAGTGCACTCACTAACCCCCCCCCCCCCCCCCCCCCCCCCGCAGCCACAGTCTTTCTCACAGACCAAACATCTGCTATAGGAGCAGGTAAGTTGGAGATGACAATGTTGATTTGCTTTGAAATGCCTGGTGTGGCTAATTAGGTCGCATACCAGGCACAGTTGCACGATGAAGAGAGAGAGGGAGTAAGAGAAAGTGATAGAGAACGAGACATTAGATATCAACATTTTCCTAAAGTAGGATGTTGGTTGTCTTCACAAAAAAACCAAGGGTGCCTTTTTGAGATTTTCCCACTCTGGGACCCGCTTTTCAGTTCTCCCAAAGCTCCGTAAAATGTTGGGGGTAACCCAAACCCAAACCCTGACCCAAAACTTTGGTGGATTCACATTCACTCTTAGAAATAAAAGTTCTAAGTAGAACCATATAAGGTTATTCGGCTTTTTGGCTAAACCCTTTATTCAGGAAAGGGGTTTTAAAGGGTTCTCTGGATCAAAATGGTTCTTACTGGAACCATTAGTGTTACGAAAAACACTTTCTTCAGGAAAGAGTTTTTCAGAAGCAAATGGTTCCAGGCAGAACCTCAGCCCTTGAAGAAGGACTCTTTTGGAACCCTTATTTCTAAGAGTGTAGACTGGTTTTGTTGTGGACAGCCCCTTTAGTGAATCTTTCTGCAGAGAGAATAATAAGATGTGGTCCAGAGACAGAAGACAGCCACAGGGAAGTGTCCATGCCTGTTGTCTGCTCAGAGTGAAATGCTGCTGCCATCTGTCTGGAGCTCTTCAGTTTGCCCTGGTCTTCTTGACATGTTTTGCTCCAAGAGCGTTGTGCGATGACAAAGACGGACTCGGGGTTGAAAAGAGAGCGAGAGTGATGTATTTGACATGGTTCAATAGCAATTTTCTCATGTCACAGCCTTGAGTATAAATCGATACTAATATCAGTCCAGTGCAATAATACCATAAAAAACCCTTAGCGCAAAATATGTCCATACAGGATTTTTTGGGATTGTGTTAAGATTTGATATCCAATCCACTGATTGTTGGGTTAGGGTTAGGGTGCCGCGATGCTGATACTGAATATAGTCTCAGCTCATCCCTACAAGGCATAAATCATTTTACAAAACAGAAGACATGTGTCTGACTTTAAATGACTACCCACTTTCACATGGACCACACACACACACACACCCTGTACGCACACATTGTCAGCAGATGCACTCATGTGCCCTCTGTGAAAACTGGACCAACACACACATACCCCACGTGGGATAGGGAAAATGTGCAGCCGCCTGTATCACATGGGATCACTCAGCGATTGCCCTGCCCAACCTCAGTCAGTGCCTCAACCCCGGGTCTGCATCTCAATCCCCCCTTTTGTCACCGTCACAGTGTACGAGTTGGATTTTATAGACAGTAATTTGGCAGTTTTTTTACGGTGACAACGTGACCACAGAAATCAGACTAAATCATCATATTGAATTAAGATAGCAAACAAATGTTCCATGAATTCTTAATGCGCTTTCTCTATCTTGTGTGTTATCCATACTACGACGTAATCATACCGCGTCCCTCTTCATCCCTCCTGTCAGTGCTTCATTGATCTGCATGGCCCAGTTGGCATGGTGCTAACAGCAGACAGGGGATACAAGAGAGTCAGCCATTAGTCAGAGACGCAGCCCTGCACATTATCCCCGAGCACATGACAACAGCTGCCTTGTCCCAGCACAGGGGCTGGGTTGTAAACTGCACTTACTACGTCATGAAGAGGAGAAGAGGAGGAGAACTGTGAAGGGAGGAGGATTTTTTTTTAACTGGGATGTTAGTCAATGCATAATCATGCACAGAGCAAATAGGCTGCCTGTGATTTGCTCTGGGTGGGGCAAGCTTTTTCTTTTTGGCAGGCAGTGTTTTAGTGTGGTTATCAGGCAAAGTCATCCTGGTGAGATAGCACGAAATTATGGTGTCACCGTTGAGCTCTTTCGCCCAACCTTACATGTGTCCTTCATGTTACCGTCTATTAAATACTATTAAAATGCACTAGAACAATCAGATGATTCATTTAGATTTAATTTAGTGAGCTGAACGACACTTAAGCACCATTTCCAGCAAGTTGTTCAGTTTCAGTTCAGTTTCAGTTCAGTAGGGAGCACAAATATGTGCATTTCCACTGCCAAATGCTGAGAGGGGTACCAAAATAACTGATCCCGACCTCCCCGATTTGGGCAGCTCTCCTTTATGGTACTAAAGGAAGGGTGGGGGGGAAAAGGGCAGTGTCTTGTGATGCACAGCTACATGCCGAGAAGAAAGAACAAAGAATGCTGGATGTCTACCATTGTTGCTCTGTCACCGAATTTGTCAGCAAATTAGTGTTGCGTTTGTTTGACGTTACACTATACATATTGCATATGTATATATTACGTTAATAGCTATGTAATTAACGTATCTGAAGTGTGCCGTTCCAAACCATGCCGTGGTGACCTGAGCTGGACTGCACCACTAAATACTCAGTGGCAGGAGCACGCTAACGTCAGCTTTCAGCTTCTTTCACAATATTCACGATCGACTTAATCTTATTGTGCGACACTGAATCAATGTGTTACCTGTCTGATTAATCAATCATGAAGTCAATGACGATTTGCTGATAAGTCAACATAAAACACGCAGTTTGGCCCGACGAGTATAAACAACTGGCGCTATTTATATGCAGCTCCAAAGAAATCATTTATATGGTCAGCTGACAAGTGTGGCTCCGTGTGATCCTTATCACATGACTGTAGTGATTCTCTTGACAATCACAACTGCCTTTCACAAACGGAAGCCTGGAGTGCAGCAGGCTGTGGAGTCTGAGGCAAACACCGGGCCCTGCCGCCTCACCCCCTTACAGTATGGTGACTGCCAGTCGCACTAACAACCAATTAGAATCAGGACTCATGAACAAATGGAGTATTCCCAGAATGCCCCACTTCCCCCCGCTTTTAGTCTCCTCAGCTGAGCTCATTGTTGACCATGAAAGGAGGTAATTTAAGCCAATTGAATGACTATGCAATGACTCACCCCGAACGTGGGGAACACAAACATTGTGAGATGCAAGAGAAGGACCAAAGCAAACTTCACTTATCAGCCATTTTCAGCTCAGGTTACAAACATGCAGATTTAACGCAGTAAACAGGATCGTTCAGCAGAGCATTAGGAGCCTTGTGATGTGATGACACAGGACTTAAGAGTTGTCTGGCATCTCAATAGAGAACGTTTTTTTTCCCACTATACAGGTAGATATGATTGGTGAAAACTCAAGCTTTGACACAGAAGCTGTGATTCGTGTCTTTTATCGTGCAGTCGTGTCGTGTAGTTTAGCTGCACAGAGAAACAATGGTGCGCAAGATGGCAAAAATGCAGGGGTTTACCACTGCCAATGTTTTTCAATGGTTGTCAGCACAGACATGCTGTTTTTGCAGGATCCACTGGGTTCCTGTAAAGGAAATGAGTCAGTGATATGCAGCTCAAACTCATTCCTGAAGCCCTCGCGATAGCCCACATGAGCATCACAGCATCCTGGTCATCATTTCTGGACAGCAGTTCGGGCATGTTTCAGCCAGATGTCATTACACTAAGCACCGGCATTAGCAGCAGACAAAAACACAGAGCGAAGGGCGATGGTTTTTTTCGTGACACAGCCGCAGCACTGTCAGCACCACACAAACTGTTTTGTATACAGTATTTTGGGAGCATTCTACATTTGAACTCACCAAGCAGCGTTGCACAATACAGCGTGTCTCACCATGTTTCAAACTCTGACTCGGGAGTTTATCGAGCTGAATAAAGGAGCGCTTTCACTGCGATTTCTGAAGCCCCACACCAAGCATGTGGTGATAAAAATGGCACTAAATGGGCACAGAGGCAGGCTCCATAAAGGCAACAAGAATGCAGCTGTATAACGACAGGACAAGAAAACACTGCATCCATGACACTGGGGGGAGGCACGGAGACTGAAAAAGTGAAGCGTCACTTCGAGCATTCAGAAGCAGAATGGAATTTAATCTCATCTCCTGAAAACTTTGTACTTTTCCACTCAGGTTGAGGCTCTGAGAGAGAACGACCCATGCCTTCATGTGACAACAGTTGTTTGTGCATGCACGCTATCACTATAAAGTGTAATGTTTCTTATTATGATGATTATTAAAGATGTATTTTGAAGATTTAGTGGTGTAATGTGGTATTGAGAACTGGGATGAATGAGCAGTGATGTTTTATGTTCATAAATGTACTCAGATAATAGATTCCAGTTGTTTTCTTGTCTCAAATATAGGAGAATCATCCACAACTAAGCTACAGACTGCCCTCTGCCCTACATACGCTCTACTAACATGTCCTTAATTATAGCACAACGTACTGGACTTTCTAGTTTATGGCATGCATGGGAAACAATAACAGCCGCAAATAGTCGTGACACGATGTTTTAAAGGTGGACAGCAAATGTAATCACCCACAAACTGACCTGTGAATCTCACATTCGCAGGAACAGCATCACTGAGCAGTGGGTTCTGCTGCTTCCTGTCTGTTAAACCACACTCAGACAAAAACATATTCCTCTGTGTAAGTGTGGAAAGTTCTCAACTCCCCCTCTTTCCTTCTCTGACAGCACACTCAGTTAGGTCTCATAGATGTGACTCTACAGAGATGCAGGTAGTATTTCCGACATGAATAATGTAGTAACTCACAGAAATATATTCACAAGTGACCTAAAATACAAGAGTTCAACTGTTTTCTGCGGATAACGACTTGGTTCTTGTTCATTAATGCAGAATTACGATTATGTTTTACATACTTAAGTGTTTTTTTTCTTTAAAGAATACCACAATAGAGATTAAATTACAGACGTTTAGTATTTTCTTGCTTTCCTCCTTTGATGACAGTGAATTTAGAAAGATCACAGAATGACTCTCAAACCCACACCTGCCATTTACAGACATCATCATCATCATCAGAGCGCTGACACAAAGTGTGCACACAGAGACTGCGTAACTAACCCCCACCCCTGCACACACAACCACAGAAACACACACGCACACACACACACACACACACACACACACACACAACACACACACACACACACACACACACACACACACCTAACTAGGCCCAGTGAGTTGGTTAAACACAAATTCTCAGAACAAACTACAAACTTCCAGTCACTTATAGGTCAGAATGCAAAGGGAAAAAAGTTCACAAATTAGTTGTTTGTGTAACTGGAGCATTGCACATTTTATGAGCCACTGTGAATATTTGTCCCAAAGCACATAAAAACAAGAAATTCCATCTGTTAAATTAGCTTTGATAAAATGGACCAATGATAAGACTGATAAGAGATTGTGCAGAATTTTGTTTTCCTGCACCTTCAGTGAAAAGACATGATGTTCATATCACCTCCTATCGTCAACTACAAGCCCGGAGATGTACCCGTACACATCCAAATCGCAATAAATCCCACAAAAACTAAATATGTCTTGAGTTACCTACAGTGCCGTCTTAACAGATGTGTAATGGATCCAGAAAACTAGGTTCAGTCACAGCATGTCTTGACATAGCAGATGCTTCAAACGGCAGCCTATTTCTATTATGTGGTAACAGGCCACATGTCACAGATAGGAAGAACCACTGAAGTTGTGAAAACATGACAGGAAATTGCAGCAAAGCTTTAGAAAACACATTTGCAACATGAAATATCACAGTTTGATCTGCTGGGTGCTGCCCAGAAAGCTTGCACGACTTGCTCAAAAAACATCTAGACACTATAAGTAGAATACAGATTAACTGATCGAGGAAAGTGTGTCAGTCAATATAGATAGTGTGTATGGCGTTTGAAACCTAATTATTGTATTGTATGACTAATATTAGACTTTTAAAGTAGTAGTAGACCAACTTTATGCTCTGTCAGCTTGATGGATTTAGTCTTTCAAATTATATTTAATCTTTCTTGGGGTGAACTGAGAATGTTAAACCAGAAACGGCCTAAGTTAAGCTAAGGGTCAGATCATCACCGAACGTAGTGGACGAAGACACCCTTCGATCGATGATTCGGACTAAATTAGTTAGATTTGGTCAGGATTAGCACCGTAAAATCGATAAGTTGTAGCTAAGACTTATATTTGACGTCCGATCGTCATGCTAATAATAATCTCTCTCTAGTAATACTTGGCATTTAGTTCAAAAAGAACACTCAGATTAAATATTGAAGAAAAACAGAAACATAATCAGCCATGCCAGACCATCCAAGAACACAGTAACTGCCTAAACCGCTACAAAAAAGTCAAATATATGCCTATTTTAACATAGAAAGACACCAGTGCCACATATCGTGGCTGTCTGCTCTGTAGTCAGCTCAATATTTTATATAATTTGATTTACGCAGCACATACAGTAGAGTTTCCATGTGTAATAAGTATTTCTGGGGTGTTTTCTTAAATTGAATTAGCATATGTGCTCATGTTACAACCTGCTTTAAAGTGGCACTCCATTATCTCAACACATGGTTAATCAACAACATTACATTGACACCGTTTAGTTTAAATTTAAAATACTTTAGTTTGGCTGCAGTATGAGAGCAATTTGAAGCATGACAACATTGGAAATCTCAAATTCTTTTCAGGAGGCTCTCTGGACATAAAACAGGACACTTTTACATAAACATGGAGCAAAAAGAGAAAAAAAGATCTGGAGTGTTTCCAAAAACAAATTGCATATTGTTCCTGCTTATCCACACACCCAGCGCTGATGTGTTTACATTCATACCAAAAAATAACATGTCACAGCAAAGGTGTATTGCCAGCAGCAAGAAGAGATCATAGCCATTAAATTACCAGCAGCATACTTGGAGCCATGCAAAAACTAAAAAACAAGATGAAGGATGACATTCCTGATTCTTTCATCATGCCAACCATTGATGCCGATACCGTTCTCATCTAATTATGTAACGTCCTAAAATAGCCAATTTTCTCAAAGAAGAAAAAAATTCCACTCGGAGATTATATACTCTACGAGTCTCGCCAACATACTTTCCACGCCAGCCTTGCAGAACATTACTAGCTTCTCCTTCAGATGGAGCACTGGAATTTCAGGGCTCCGAGTCTGAGTCAGGGCTGGGAGCAGCAGCAGCAGCAGCAGCAGCAGCAGCAGCGGGGACCCAGCTGTTGCAAAGGAGGCTGCATACCAAACAGGTCTGGACACAAGCAGGCTGATGTGTCCACCCACAGACAGGCATGCAGCAATCGGCAACAGACAACACGCCTAGAGAGGGAATGGAATCAAAGAGGGATTCAAAGAGTCTCATTTTTCGTTGGCACTTTTTTTTGTTATGAGCCACCTCTTAAAAGAATATTTAAGCACGTTGATTTAAACAAGTGTTCAAGAGCGAGAGGATACATACATTTAGGTATGACGTGCAGTACTAAAGTGTCCCGTGTGGTCTTTTGCTGCTGTTTTTAACAATAAGAGATTAGATGCTTATCACTCTGTTCCTCTGGAGGTGCAGGGCACGAAAGAACAGAAAAAAACTTTGCGTCATCGTAAAAATGTTTGTGGCATGGAGTAACTGTGCAGTGCACTTCTGCTGCTGTAACCCATTTACTCGGTTGTTGTTGTTAGGAGTGCTTATTTGGAGTCTGATCATTTTTCTGTGACCTCTGGCATCAACAAGGTCCTTTTTTTTATTCCCAGAGAACTGATGCTCACTGAGTATTTTCTCTTTTTCGGACATAAATTCTCTGTAAACAAGAGAAAAGAGCAAACTGAAATGCTCTGGCAACAACAACCGTGCTACATCTAAAGTCACCTTTAAGTGGTTAATAATCAAATCAAAGTGGCCGGTGAGTGAATGTAGCTAAATAGCTGTGTACTTGAGGGCTGCATGGAGACAGATATACTACAATATAATGTGTTCTTATTTACTGTAAAGGCCTTACGTCGAACAATCTTCTCATTTAAAGGAGAATTATGTAATAAATCTAAAGCAACTGGCCATAAAATCCTCCTAATATGTCACAGAGACTCAGGAATAATGTTCATATAACAAACTGAACTCACAAACAACAACAGTACAGACAAAATATTTGCTTTAAGAAAAATCTTTTGCAAATCATGTTTATGTTTTGAAATCATGTTTTGGCATGTGGCGCCACCTACCACCGTCTACTGATCATTGCAGTCAGTAGAGTCTCTGTAGAAAACTAAAAGCTATAAAGACCTCGATATTTTGTATTTGAATTTAGTAACTGTTTTTTGCCACATTCTTACATATGGCACCTTTAACCTTTCTTAAAGAGAAATCAAATATGGCAATTTCCCCAAAATGCCCAAGGACTCGCAGATAAGCACATTTTAATGGTGACTACGCTATATTACATAGGCTAACAATTCTCCAGCTGTGAAACAGATACGAATAACTAATAAATTAGGCAACATAGTGGTACATGTGGCTAGCACTGTTGAGATCCCGACTTCGCACCCCGATTTCGGGGCCTTCCTGCGTGTCGTTGGCTTGTTTTTCCACCCATGCGAGCTTTGCTTTACTCTGGGTTCTCCAGTTTCCTCCCACAGTCCAAAAACACAACAACACCTACATACTGTATCTTTGTATCTTTGGACTGACGACCTATCCGTCGCTAAAGCAGCAGATAACGAATGAATAACAACTGAATTAGCTCTCCTCATCCGATGCCCTCTTAAGACCACTCGTAACTTCAAGCCCCTTCAAGACAGCTTATCTGATTTTACTGGAGACTGGGTCAGTGAGGCGTTAGGCACCACTGCACTGGTCAATGTGGTTTTTTTTCTTTCTATCTAATCTTAAAGCCAGTAAACGTGTTCTCCATTCCTTCATCTCGGGACAAAAGTGGCAAGTCATGAAGGCTGGTTATGACGTCAGCCGCACTCATCAAATAAGAACAAGGACAAACTGTTAAGCCATCATGTGACTAAACTACAACCAAGTGAAGTCATGCCACATATTTGGATTGCATTCTTTAGGCATTACAACACAACTTATACTCTGAAGTCACATGACTTTGACACGGGTGTATCTATGTGTTCGTCTGAGCCGCTTTAGGACGACTACACTCGCGCCAACATGTTTGATTGAGTCCAGATGCTGCAAGCATTAATCAAATGTTCACGTCACCTAGCAGTGTTTGCGCTGTGTGCAGGAAGAGACAATCTGTCCAGCCTGGTAAATATTTGAGAAGGCTTTATGAAATACACTCGTTTATGAGAGTCAGGTGATGAGGAAGGTGCAGCGTGGGTGCAGGCGACGAGGAACGATAACCTCCCAGCTTAAAGACAGATGTGCTCTCTTTGCTTGTTTAACAAAAATATTTACATGGCGTTATTGTTTAACGATATGAGAGATTTTTAATAATTATAGCCGTGAAGTTAAAAAAAAGTGTTCTGAAGCTGTGACTCTTTCAGGACATTAGCTTCTGAGCTTGGTACCCTTCGCGACGACACTACTTTGAAGATGCCAATCTCTCTCCCTGGGGGGGGGGGGGGGGGGTTGGATTTATGTTGTTCTGACGAGCATCACAATGCAAAAACGCAAAGGTAAACAAGGAGTGGCTGTTGCTTAGGAACAAGCAGAGAGAGCTTGTAAAGTAGGCTCCATGTTAGGAGAAAGAGAGAGAGCAGCTGGGCCTCACATGTGTTTGTGAGGACACATGCAGAAGACCAAGCATCGACACACACACACACACACCTGCTCGTGTCGCACGTATAGAATTAAAACCTGTTGTATAGGTGATGTGGTTTTACAAGCAAGGATACGGTGACTCTAAGATGTTAAGAAAAAACTTAAGTTATGTAGCTCTGAGGCTGCCAATAGGCCTGCAAACAAAAGGTCAGATTTTAACAACAGTGCTAGGATAAACAAAACAAAAATGTTGTTTGAGCCTTTTTGGGAAATCAGCTTCCTTGCTTCCTTGCAAAGAGTTCAATGAAAAAACATAACCTCTGTCATGTCTGTGTGGTAAACAACTCAAGGTCCTGGAAGGTGTATTTTTGCTACTGGTGACTTAATCATAAATTATGTGGTATCAATCTCTCATCTAACTTTGAGAAACATTAAAAAAAAAAAAAGAGAGCGATTAAAGAAACCAAACCACCAAGGCCTGGAGCCTAACCAAGTGACAACCAATATACATAGACAATTCACATTTTCTATTAGACCTGAAACTAACCATTATTAATAACTCTTCAGTTTACTGACGTTCATTATCACACAATCTTCCGTGAAACAGAGTTCTCTTTGCAACCACTATATGTCTTTACCTCTTCTTCTTTTTCAGCTTCAAACAGCAAAGCACAAGTCTATGTCTCTATCTATTTATATACCATCTATGGTTGTAACCTACATACCCAGAACATGTCACCCACATCTGTCCTTTACTCTGTAATTTTACGCTGCTCACAAACAAATAAACAAACATGGCTGACAAACATAACCTCCTTGATCGAGGTACACATCAAGTTGACGACTTCTAAACATAAAGATAAAGGCCACGTCATTTTCGCAGTAACTTATCACAACGAGATGTTCATCCGTCAAAACCTGTGGAGTTTTTTTAAAAAGCCTTGCATGCATGCCCACTTCTGCCACAATTCATAACAAACTTTCACCAGAAACCCTGCAGGAGGGTTGTGATATTTGAATAACGTGAAAGCAAATCATAAAACAAAAAAAAGGGAAAAGAGGCACGATGATGATAAATTATTCATGGAATAAATAAACCTTTCTGCCCTCCACAATAAGACCTCTCCACTCAGACAGTAGTTGAGCAGATTATTTGAATACTGGAGTCATCATGGATCATGGGCAGTTTTTTTCAGTGTGACGGCTGCAGCTGCTGAAGCTTCCAGACGGGGAGAGAGAGAGAGACACCACTGCAGCCTTTGAAACCATGTGGGAAATCAATTTCCCCCTCTGTGTCTGGGTCAGAACGCCTCTTTGTACAAAGTGAGACTGCATTAAAAACACAACATGATGTTGAAATTACCGTGAGGGGGAGTGGGAGTGGAGTTGGCGGAAGACACCAGAAGACTAAACTTACTTTATTGAGCATGTTGGTTTTTTATGTTCACATTCACCCTCACTGCTGGGAGTCTATTTTGTGCATGATGTTACCTCATGCAGGGTGGAACCCATATAATTGGAAAGAAAAACACGGGGCTGTGTGCGAGCGCTTTCAGGCAGCGGCATGCGAACGGAGCGTGTTTTTTTTTAATATTATATCTGTCAGAAAAGTCATACACGTATCATATTTACAAATTATACAGATGACTCCGCTTCAGCAGCGCTCGTGGAAATTACGTACGAGGTCCTTCAAGATAAACTTTTATCAAGAGTTTCCATCAAACTTTAACTGCGGCTGCAATCAAAGCGGTTTAAGTCATGCATTATTTACATCCAGTGAGAAGTAATCTGAAGGTCTTTTACTTCACTTACAAGTCTGTCCTGCATTAAACTCATTGATGTCAAAGCAAAGAGTTCATTTGCTATTAATAAACTTTCTACACGGGCTGCAACAACAATGCAATTAATCAATTATTGATCAATGAAGCGTCAAATATATAAGCAAAAGTCCTCCTACCCTGACTCAATAACACATGTGAGGACAATAATGAAAATAACCAACCCCGGTTCGTACCATTTCTACTTTCTCCTGAGCACGACACACAGTGCTGAAGATTTCTCGCCCGACCTGACCCCTGACCAACAGCATGCATTGCGTAACCATGGCTGTTATCAAAAGGTGTGAGCTGATATTTCACATATCGTCTCTCGCGCTCAAACATACACCCACATTTTTCCCTCTCTGTGTATCTATCTGAAAAGAAAATCCCATTTTAGGCCTACGAGAGTCTGATTAACACTTTTAATCAGACTCTCGATATCATGCGATAAGTTACTGTGAAATTATGCCGTTACTTCTCTGCACCTCATCCACAAGGAAATCAGTTTTTTTTTTGACATCAAATGATTGAGTCATCCAGAATTATCACAAGGAAGAGTCTTGCATGTCAGCGAAGAGTCCAGTATTACATCACACCCGTTTGGGTTCTCAGGGAATAAGTAAGAAAGAACAAGTTCTCTGATAGGAATGGAGATAGAGAAAAGCTTCATGCAGGGTTTTAGTGTTTGGACTCGGTCCAGATGTGAGGATCACGTCTACGCTTTAACGTGCTCTCCAAAACAACAGGCTGCCAGTCTCAGCACGCTCTAAATATGAGCCGGTTGCAACATTAGGAGACAATTGCTCAATCAATTTAACTTTTATCTTTATTTAAGAAGGGCTTTCTTGAGTGTACCCGCAGCAGCAGTCCATTAACACTGACAGAGAAGTGGTTGGAAGTATGCGCCTGTGCTTCGTGGCACCGTGATGGAGGAGACAGAGGAGAGCGTTACACATTAACCTTCCCCACCCTGATTTTCTCGGCAGTCACAGGAGCTAAAAAGTTCCCGTCACAAGCCTGTACAACCTCCAACGTTAAGGCGTCCAACCAGTTCGGAAGAAAGAAGAAAAGAAATATGAGACAATGCTGTGGAAAAGTTAAATGGCAGAAGTTAGAAATGTAAGAAACTGATACGGAAAGTGCACTTTTCTCGTGTTAACATTTCCCCTGTTTATGCTAGGGCTATGAAACAAGATAACAGCCATGGGTAAATAAGACGTGTGGCAACTAGTTTCACTATGAGTCAACTGGTTTTCCACATGCCCTTAAATAAATAGGACAATTAGTCAGAAGTAGTGACAGAAGATTATGGTCAACAACACTATCTCGAGGAAACGTTAAATCGATTTCAAGAAGAAGAGACGATCTGTCTCGTTGCCAGTGAAAATCTTTCTTTTTGGTTTGAAATGGAACTTTCTCAAATACACGTGACTCTTTGGTTTCTCTTTGTGATTGAGAACGGTTTGTAACTGACAACGTGGAACTGAAGTCGCCAATGCATTCCATTCATTCCGGGTATTAAAGTACTAATTGTACCCGCACTCACTCACCCTCGACTCTCGTTATTCTCTTGGATAAATGTATGAAATTGACTGAATGAATGAATGAATGAATGAAAATGACTTGGTTTTATTGGGGGTTTTTTTTCCCAGCAGTAAACTCCACCTCACCTCCTCCATGTCATACCGTTCTCGCACCGCCTCCATCGTCTTGCCCGAGCCTAATGATCTAATTACAGTCTATAGGACTTGTTGACTTTGCATTGAAAGAAGAGCCAACCCGACACTACTGTCCACCCCCACTCCCTGTCATCCTCAGCCGCTGTGTCCCCTGAATAACACACACACACACACAAGCACAATGCTTCTCTGAGCTACAATATGAGCTTCATTTACAATCCAAATCAGGGTGGGCATCGTGTAGAGTGAAAAATTTAGGTCAAATGCAAACTCATACCTGCTCAACACAACAGAGCCATTCAGTCGTCGTGTCATGTGCTGAAGCTGCAGCAAAGGGTAACTACAAATGCAGATTCTCTCAGCTAATAGTTTCCTAAACTGCAGCATCTGTTCTCGCCCTAATGACAATTCAGTGAATGTATTTGTTTTGCAATTTCTGAAGAATCTCTTCCTAGTTTCCAGGCCCTAACTGAAAGTTACGTCAAGCATTACATCAGCAAAATCAATTCTGGATGCCAAACAGATGAAACAATCAAATCCTTGGGTATTTTGCAAAAAAAACGGTTGGAACTGTTATGGCCTGCACTGGTTTAAGATATTTTCTAGGATATCAACAGCTCCGTGGAGACACTGCAGCAGCACTTGGAAGAGTGAGTCAATAGCAAGTGGTTGTGAAGACTGACTGTTGCTGAAACTCTACAGTGCATTATGCAGTGAAACCGTACGTGCACATGAAATTCTGTGGTCCACAAAGTGCGGAGTAGATTTCTGGTGAAACAGGAAGTGTGCTTTTATCTCTGCTGCTGCTGCTGCACTGAGCAACTTTGAGAAAAAGACAGACACACACACACACACACACACACACACAACAACAAAATAAAGAAGAATCGTTTACCAGGTAAATGGAAAGAAAGAAGAAGAAAAAAAAAAGAAGCCTGACGTTAAGGGAAGGCCTTATACAAACATGAAAGAGGAAGAAAAACACTGTTCAAACTTCCCCATGAGCTAAAATAAAGAGGCCTGCACATACGATGAGAAACATTCTGTTCTGATAAAGTTAAGATGCTGGTTCAACAAGCACTGCATGACTGACTTTATGCACAAGACTGAGGCAGGAGGGGAGGGGGGGTGGGTTTTCACCCTGCTACAGCTGCTGCATTTTAAATAAAATCTGCATTAAGTCAAAGACAGAAAAATTGGCTTGGTGTCTCCAGTATTTACTGATTACCACACCAAGAATAATACATGTGGGCTTGGTCAAAGGGGGCTTGCAAAATAGTGTTCCCGCCCTTGATTCAACACGCCATATAAGGCAACAACTGGTAAATGAAAAGCAACGGAGATGTCAGAAAAAAAAGAGGAAAATACTGGTTAGATATTTAATGAGAGATTTTTGTCAGTTACCTACTCGATCTCACGTGGCGTCACGATATAACGTGTCAATGGAGTTTGAGAAAACTAGTTTGAGATGCGCAGCAAAATAAAAGTGAAAAAAAAAAAAACACCCACATTGAAAGACAAGCAGGCTCAGAAGAAGTTCAATGACGAAAAATAAGAATCTAAATATGAGTTTTAATTGCATGACATTTTCCAACTCCCTTAAGCTTATCGCAATATGTCACGAGTGCGAATGAAATGTTTTCATGAGACGAAAGGTGCACGGCGTATCCTCTTACAACACACAACTCACAAAGACACACACAACTGTCAATGCCTCGATGCAATAACGTGGATTCAACAAATGTATATTTGTATTTGTTCACACGGACAAAACAAAAGAGAAGAACTATTCGTCACTAACCTCAAAGACACAGGATTCGGATGACAAGGTCCATTATAGCAACCAAACAGGTCTCGATCTTAGTAACCAATGAAAATCAAGAAAGGAAAAAAAAAAGAGTCAACAAAAGGCAAAGCAGGGAATAATCCAATGCGCGTTGAAAAGGGGAGCGAGGTTGTGTGAAGGTGTGGACCGCTGGTCGGCCGCCACACGTCTTTCTCGCTGCGACAACACGAAACCCGAAGAGGTGGAGACACGAAAAGACAATGTAATGGCTGCTGTTTGAAACAGAAAAAAGGAGAAGTGCAATGAAGCAACTTGCCCTCTCCCTATGAGTCACACAGCACTGTCGCCATTGGTAAGGGAGCCCTGAGGCAGAGTGCTTTCACCTGGCCAATCAGTAATGAGTATCGGCCCTGAATGCAAATCCTTTCAGGTGAGCTCGGCTGCGGTGGGGGATTGGTCGAGGCTGCAGCGGGGGAGGGGAGAACAGCCAGCTCTAACCCGGGGAGCCACACCTTAAACAACATGAAAGACGACAGACGGGTTTCTCCTGCAGAGGTGGAGGAGTGCTGCAGGTGGAAGTAAGCAAACAGTCAGACAGGTATGCACTTACCGTAGACTTTGACCATACAATATGTGCCAGGCACGGTGATTAAAATCTGTGTGGCAGCCCAGAGGTAAAGTTCACTTCTCTTTGTGTCCCATTAAAACACTTACAATGAACTGTGAGTCCATTAGCTGTCACTGAGGCAGTTAAGCTGCTGAATTGTTGGGGGGGGAGTTGTTCCTCCTGCACGAAAAAAAAAAAAAAAAAAAAGCCCCATAAAACAGTTTCTAGGGTGAGGGGAGAAAAAAGACTGAAGTCAAATGTATTTTAGGCATTAGCTTCAAAACAGGAGCAAACAAAAGGTCTGCCACTTCCTCCTCCTCTTTTTAAAGTTAAAACAAACGCTCAAAAACCATTAGAAGATTGAAAAACTGGATATTTGTTTAAAATGGCTACTTTGCCCATAATACTCTCTATGGAACCCTCAATGATGGGATGATGTCCTTTGATTTCTGAAGATGGCTTTGAATAAAAGTTCCTTAGAAAACAAGGACATCAAAGACAAACTGCTATAAAGAGAACCAAGTGTGGAAAATAAGGATAATTGGACCAGAAACCATGTCCTGGAAGCCATTACGGAGGAAATAAAGGTGCTTTCACCCCCAAACTACACTCACTTATTGGAAGCACTCTCTAAAGGCATTATGTGTTGACCAGACGAGCCACGACAAAACATTTGACAGTGTAACTTCCCTCCTATAACCTATTTTTCAGTTAACAATCATCACATACCAAGCTTAACTCAACAACAATCAAATATGGACTGTATATCTTTGTTTACATACATTCAGGAGTTCTTTAGATGTGCAGCAGGTGTCATGTCTCATGAATATCTTGTTCAGAGCATGCAGAAAAAGCAGAGACTTAATAAGAATCTTTTATCAGAAATGATGCTGAAGCAAACAGGAAGCGGTGGTCTGTGGTGAGTGTTGAGCTCTGCGTGTCTTCACACTTTGAGGGGTTGACCAATTTCTACGTGTTAACCATTGAAAAGCCCCATGTAAGAACTTTAACAGGGGCAAAAAATAAGAGTCAAATGTTTCCATAAAACTTGTTCTTAAAAGGACTTGGAGATAACATAATACAGGGCTTGAGGGGAGTGAGTGTTTCATTTTTATTTATTTTTTTAAACAAACCCATTAAACTCAACCGCTGTAGCGGGATTTGTTTGTCACAAACCCCCGAAATCGCCCTCTCCGTCTCCACAGAGGGCTCTCATCATCGCATTAATTCTCCCTGGCCTTGGTTCAGTAAAGTTCAGCTCAGTTGAAAGCAGCTGTTTGCTTCAGAGCAAATTGATAGCATTGCTGTGAGGGGGGAAACGTTACACCAAACAAGCTCCGTTTATCACTCTCTGCCTTTGCAAATACCGTCCACAACCCCGGAGACATTGTGGAAACTGTTCACATCTTGTGATATAAACTGTTAAAAAAAAAAAAAAAGGCTAATGCACTGCAGAGCTGCTGAAGATCCAGGACGACTATGTAAACATACAAAAACATGTGTGCGCGAGCCAGTTTTTAGCAAAATAGTCTTAGATAATTTTGATTTTTGGCGCAAAAGAGTCAGGGAATCATCAGCTTTGCTGTTGTTATGTTTGTCTAATTTGAATGTTGTGACTGACAGTTGGAATTTTATATGAGCAAGCTATCAATGTTACCTAACTAAAATTGGTGGTAAATTCTGAGTCCAAGCTTTCATATAAACATAAACAGCATTATTGCTTGGAATCAAAACCATTTTTATTCTACTTGAATAAATATTGTTATCTTAAAATCTAAAGGAACAACATTAACGCATGAAAAATGCCAAGCACATCCTGCCAGCGTCTCATCTGCCCAGCTACTATAATATGACACGGCAGCTGTATATACAACCAACACCGTGTTTGAACAAAAAAGTTGTATTTGATTTCAGGATTTCAGGATTTTCCCAGAATAAATACAACACGTCAAACAAGCTTTTGCAAAGATCCACCCCAAAAAAATACAGTGACTGCTGTTTCACTGGTTCTGGACACACATTTTTTTTTTTAATGGATGGAAAAGAACACACGAGAAAAAATAATAATCAGAACCAATTCATGATGTCTGAAACACACAATCCACCTTATTCCTGGAGGCGCCGCTGGAGAAATGATTATGGGTGAAACTTCCAGGGCAGAAAGCGTAATAAGCAGTAAACTCTTTCTTTCCAGTGGCAAAACATGGTGGTGGCGGGCCACAGTTACACGGACTCAGAATCACTCTGTTCCTGCAGAGCATGAGCATCCTGCAGTTTGAAAATCAACCAATTGCTCATGGCGATGATTAGCGTTCAGTTAGCATGGAAAATGCCAGTTCTGACGCGCTGGAATTCACGCAAGGTATCATGGGCCATGGACTGGTCGATTAAATAACTGAGAACCTAAATTATAAGAATAAACACGTCACAATTGCGTTAAATTTGTCTGAAAAACAAAACAAAAGATTCATAAAAAGCATAAAAGAGGTTGGAGCCAACAGCTATCGAAGAAATATCTGGTTTACATCGTTTGTGACTATTTATTCTCATGTGAACAGGGCCAAAAGCTACACTTGCTGAATTCTCTCCAGAGAATTTACAACACGATCCTTTCAATTAAATCTCATTGCACAACAAATGACATGCACACTGCGGAGGGAAACCGACAGAAGTGGGGACGTTTAAATCACTACGTCCTGACACAGTGCATGAAATTAAATTCACATTTTGAATTTGAAAAACTGGAAAAAAAACAAGTGCACCACGTACAAAAACAGCCATGTGACCCCACAGACGGATAACTGAAAGGACACACCTTTTCCTTTGAAGACTAAGAATAAAAAGAGGGTCACTGGTTAGTTTCATGTGCCAGTTTTACATAACAGAAGCCATCAACAACAGATGAACGCCTCAGAGGAGCTTGTTTTCTGTGGTATGTCTCCATTAGGAGAACACTGGCACTAAGAAGCTGGTGTGGTTGAGTTCCTCTTCAACCCAAAGAGGAACGTTACTGGACATATCAGTCCATAAAAATCGATTTATTATGTTAAAACCCCTTGATATTCAAACTTGTATGTTATATATTCAGTCGGGGCTAAAACAACAGTAAAATATGGCAAAATCCAAAATTTGTTGGACTGACAAGGAGACCAAATTATCATCTGTCAATTTATAGCTCCCAGAGAATGGAAGTACCAATTAACGCTGTTTTTTTTTAGTGTGTATCTGCGTCATTACCTCGTTTACGAAGCCCTGAAGGTTCGAAACAAACAGTTCAGCCACTGCTGAGAACGCTGTGTTGTATTGTAATCTCGGGCTCAGCGACATTGCTGAAAAAAAACCTTCTGGTTTACGTAAACAGCATTTCTCCTGAACAGCGGATCCTCCTGATCCGGGCACATCCAGTTGCGTACATTGTGCCGCAGAAGAAGAACGTCCGTTGTGGAGGTGTTTAATGCGCGACAGTGTCTTCTGACTCTGTGTCCGACGCCGGGTCGAGTCAAAGGGACTGCAGTACATCCACTGTTCCAGAGGGGGGAGCTGTGCTTCTGAGAGCTGGTGTGCTGATTACATCACTTCCAGGTATTGGCCAATCACAAGACAGTTGGGCAGGCTCTACGCTGGCTGGCCAATCACAACACACTCTTGTCTTCTGGGTGTGAGATTTCAGTCTGAAACACCGCGGCTGAGGAGAATGTCAGTAAGGAGAGATTTCTATTGGCTCATTTACAGCAACTAGGAGGTTTTTGACCATAAAAACAAGTTAATGTATGTAATTAGACCTCCATAACTCACATATACGTGCGATAGGACCACTCTATGGGAGCTTTAAAGAATGTTTTTAAGATCACAGATTGTCACAGACTCAGAATGGCTCGACATGCTAACAAATAGCTGCCAGCTCAAAATGTAAACATTAACATAACTTCAATTAGTTAACCGGGTCTAATACAATACACAGCTGACATTAAACATTAAAGTCATTAAACCTGGGAGCTTATACAATGGGTCATATTTAAGTACAACATTTCTGCTCACAGCTTGCAATCATTTCCGTTCTCTTTGCAGAGTTCCCACTTCATGACACTTTATCTGATCATGCCCTAAACTTGTAAGCAACAAATTTGTACCAGACGGACGCTGCTCCACTGAGAAGCATCATCAGAATATTCAGTAAAGAATTATATGTGAGGGCTGCGTACTCCATAAAACCCAGACAGATATTTTGAAACAAGCCTTGACACGATGAGATATGGGGGAGCCTTTGGATGACCTCGCAGAATTATTTGAGCCGTTTGAAGGTCATCTGCTTCACCGTAGCTTAACTCCAGAACAGGGAAAGTTTCCAGACATGAGTTAACAGGACAGCATCAGTAGAATCCACTGGGGACCCTGAATGGGGTCAACAATAGGGCAGAAAGGCATTTTAATTAACCCACAGAGATGGACAATGAATTACAACACTAAAAAAAAAAAATTTCAGGTCTGTGTGTAATATTTGTGAACGACTGACAGCAGCCAAGGTGATAAAAATATTATTTTTCCCTTTGGGTCGAGACCTGAAATTCTAGCACATCAATTTGTTTGCTCAAATGATCATCCTCAGACAATGACCGTCCTGAGCTGAACGCGGATCTAACATGATTCACTGTGCAGACACGAGTATAACTGTAGGTATAACCACATAGCACAGAGCTGCGTAAGTGCAAGGCGGCACAGACGATGCTTTCAGGGTGCTGAAGCAGCTCGGCACACTATATCTGAGTGATTCATTACCACCTATGAGCAGAGAGTGATGCCGAGGCAACAGGCCTAAGAGGACAGCGTTCACTTCAACATTCAATACACTGCACTATACCGGAGACTGATACGTGCAATGAAAGACGCTCATTACCAGCAAACGACTTCTTGGGGGGGGGGGTTGTATATCGTAAAGTACGGAATTGTACATCTCCTGCGTGCTACATTATTTAGCAGTGTGATGCTGCTTCAGATTGTCTTCTATGAGAAAACGAGACAGTAAATGAAAGCAATGTGACCTTTATTATAAGGCTGTTACGCTCAACAATGCTAGCAGTCAGTTTAATCAAACTAAGGCCGTAGTCTGACTAAGACGGGCAACTGGACAGCGACAAAGAATCCAAGTATACATACGGCGGAAAAAAGGGGGCACTGTATCTCTCTATAAGGTAGTGCATATTGAATCCGTTTCCTTTTGACTTTTCACGTCACAGAAAAACAAACAAACAGCAAACAGCCTGATACAAATAAGATCGAGCATTGTTGTTGTGGTTGTTGAGTCATCGATCTACGAATCCCATGATCCAGGTATCTTAGTCTGACTAAGACTAGCTCAACTGCAGTCTGACTAACATGTTTACATGACATTAAGAAAACCCAATTATGGTCTTAATGCGACTAGAATCAGACTTTTAAAATGCATGTAAACGCTGCTGGATGTTATGGCGACAGAAGTTACACACTGGAGCTTTAAATGTCAGACACACCACATGCAATCATGATCGAGACTGTCGCCTCACATTTGTATGTCAGCAGGTTGAAAATGGTAAATTGTTACAGGCAAAATAACAAATATATTTCCCCCAAAGACTATAGGCCAGCCAGTTTAAAGTATTACTTCTACTACTAAGTAATATGAGGGTAGTGGGAGGGCAGTAGTTCTAGAAGGAAATTTAGTTTTTGAATTCATATTTGTGAATATAAATTATTTTTGGTTGTTTCTTGACATTACGTGTGTCTGCATGTTAACATGATTCAGTTTCAGGATGTGCAGCTGTGACTGTTTGTGTGTTAAGATGTACATCTTAAGTTTGAAGGATGTAACATATTAGTGGCCATGACGCCAAGCCATGATTAAGTTTTCTGTGTCAGCACAAACAAATGAAAAAAATAGTTCACAAAAAAAACAAAACAAGGAAGCAGTTAACTACCTTCACCTTTGGCATAAAGATGGGGAAACAGCTGAGCTTCTTAATAAAAACGTGAGTCATAGACTCCTCATACATTTAGGTGGAATTGCCGTTGTTTGATGTTTGGAACAGAGAACTTTAAAAAAACGGAAAAAAAAAAATAGACAAGCTGTAAGAGTATCGATGGGACGACTGCTGGCCGAGCCCCATGCAGACTGCAGCTCATTAAATATTGAATACACAGAGAAGGCCAACCATCCAGATCATCCACATCACACCTCAGTGGGTTATTTCAGCTATGTGCATTCAGGGACCGACAGAAAAGACTCATTGAACATTAAGTAACCACACATGATTTTCATGCAGGCACATTATCGTGCAATGCACTTTCGCTGAGGTCCTGAAAAGTCAGCCTAGCCTGTGCCACATCATCTCTTTCAGGGCTAAAAAGAAGCAGGTTTGCAACAAGCAGCAGTTTAAAAATTAGAGTTCCAGTTTATCGGGGGTTCATTATTAATAAAATGCAATGAGGCCCTAAGAGCATATTGGTCTGTCACTCGGGTTCTGGATTGTAATACCCATAGGCTCCATTCAGTTAAATAATTCAAGGAGCCTGAGGCTGACTGTCATGTTGAAATTAACCCAAAAGGGAAAAAAAAGGACTAAATTTACGAGTAGAAATGACATTTAACTGTATTTCAGTGGGTGATGTGATGAGGGGAGCTCGCTGTTGGGAGTTTAAACAACACCAGCAGAGCTGACTCATGAAAGGCCTTGCTTGGTGATCCACTCACTACTGCCTCATTTAAAGGCATAAATAAAAAATGACATGATGAAATATCATTATCATCCAAAGTTGCAGACACAGCAGATTCTATTTCTGTCAGGGACTATTTTGCGAGGTCAAAACTACAGCAAGAGGCGCCGTGCAAACCAAATTACACATCCGTGCTACGGCGGATTACGCTCCTGTGCTTCTGCGGATCTCGGCGGGGCATGATAAAAATATCTGAGTAATATGGTTAACTGCTCTTATGATGTCAACATGCTGCCGGAGAGAAGACTAAATACTCATCCCCGAGTACTTCTTCCTGTACTGACATATCCAGAGGCTGATATTATACGACTAAATATACACTTTTCAGCGCAGCATAAACAAATTCCATTTTAGCTTAGTGTGAGGGTCTGTCCAATGTCATTTTTATTTCTTTAATCCATGCAAAATACTTTTGTTGCCTTTAAAATGGCTAAGCTAGCTGTACAGCTTCATACTGCGTGTATCTTACATATATAAGAGTGTATCTACAGGAAAGCAAATACATACATTTACCAAAAGGCTGAGTTCTTTTCTCCTTTAGAACTTTCCTGATTCCTGAATTCATCAATGATGGCAGCATTATAAGACCTATTTGGTTTATGATTAATGATTTCTCAGCCGACTAGTCAAGTTAGTCCTCTTTAAAAAAAAAAAAAAAGGCTAAAAATAGTTTCTGCTGCAACACTGGATTGCATCATCATGACAATGCACAGATTCATTAGGACACTGAACCATGAGTGGTCCCAGTCACATGGCTGTGAGTCAGACAGCGTGAGTGCAGGAATACAGTTACAGGTGGAATTTCCCTCATCTCCCCTTTCTCTCTGACATCATGTCCAGTTAGAAGCAGCAGCAGCAGCAGATTACTTCTATACCTAACACATCTGACAAGGTGATAATCAGGTATCAAAAGGCTCAGAGTAGTTAAAGCAGCAATGACCAATTAAGGAACTTTGCAAGCAGCAGTTCCCCCTGTAAGCCCTCGACATGATACTGTCCCAACGACACAGTACACATTTTCATAAAAACAGGAAGTTCCGCAGTTTTATTTCTCTTTTCAAAAGGTTCCTGCAATTATGCAACCCCCCTTTTCAGGTTTCAGCCACCTCATGTGACTGTTTAGTCAAAGCATATAAACATTGCCATCTTGTGGTTACTTCTAAGGCACCAAATTACACTAATTCACACCTATGAAGAGAGGGATTTTTGTTTTTAATCTAAAATGTCTGTCAGTAATCGCAGTTTGTCGGCTTTTCTTGTGATAGAAAGACGATGAATTCAGCGCGTCTGCACTTGACATAATAGGTGGCACAAGATCACTTCAACACCGCTCCGCGGATATGAACTGTGCCGAGTTTCCTCGTCTCTCACAAGGCCGCTCTAAAAGCTCATGTGAAACTGGAGTGCTGCTCTCTAAATAAGATAAAAGCTCACTTCTTATTTTTGTGTAGCCAAATCAATATTCAGCCGGACCATTATGGCAGACGAGAAGAAGTGCCAGATGCCAGTTTGTTGTTCCGACAGGAATCAAGAGCACAGAAAGGCTCTCCCTCCCTTGTTGTCCTTGGTCATCATCGCACTCCTTAGCTGCTCAGACTGCTGACGGTGACATCACTGTCACAGGATAAGAAGGCTGCTGGGAAACTGCTTTATCCTCCACCACAGTACACACACACACACACACACACACACACACACACACACACACACACACACAGCATCAAAACTATCAAAGCGAAGCTTAAAAGGAGAAAACAGTGGCTGAACGTGTGGGCAGGAGCATGGCAGGATGTCTCTAAAAACAACAGCACACAAACAAGACAAATCCACACTGGAGTGCATTTGGAAAAGTCTTGTTCTGGGTAATTGCTTTCAGTGGATTGAAGTTCCCAATTATCCCCAAGTTTTGACAGTGTTTCCCACCATGGGAAGACTGAAGGGGAGGGCAAAAAAAAGAAAGGGTGGATGAAGGCTTGGTGGGTCCAGCTGGACCAGTCTCTTGTGGCTCTAACAAGCTGAATGCCAGTAACTCTCGTCTTCCCTTTTGCGTCACAGCCGCCTCCTCTGAAGGCAGCCGTGGCAGCTGACCAATGGGATAGTGTTTGTCTGTCCCATGACACAAGCGTCTTAGGCCAAAAATGTAAACATCTGGCAAACATTTAGACTCGCCACAAAACAGGGTCGATCAACAATGCTGTGTCGGAGCGCTGCAGATATATTTGTAGAGGCTGTAAACACTCGTTCGTACTTGTCGTCAGAAACATCTCGATAGTCGTTTACGGGAATATTTTCAGTTCTGAGGCTCTTTCGCTGGAGAGGCGGACAACTATCTATAGACGTGACTGTCGAGATGAGGAGCTGTCACCTGTTTTCTTGATTAGATGATTGGAAATCAGACATTTCATTTCAAAAACAAACAGATAATCAATTTAACTGCATAGAGGAGAGGCAAAAACACACACTTTAGAAGCTGGAATCATCATTTTTATGCCAGTTTATGCTTAAAAATGTAAGAATTTTCCATAGTTTGTATACACAATATTGGAGCCACATCTAACATCACTAACCTGAGGTCGAGGACTATGTTTATGATGCGAAGGACGGAAGGAAAATGATTTTTCTAAGCATGTGAAGTGTAATGATTCCTCTAAAACACACACACACACACACACACACACACACACACACACACACACACAATTTATGCAGTCACATGCTGGCTGACTAACACAAAGGGAGAGTCACAGTAAATTATAGGCAGAATAAAGCAAAGCCTGCAGGTCATGGATCCCAGTGGCTACCACACATCAGCCTGACTACTAAATAAAATAAATAGTGTTTAAAGTAAACTTTTAAAAGTCCTGATATTACATATTACAAGTACCTAGTTAATAACTCAATAACTACTAATAGTACTACTAATGTCTGTTTATTGTGACACTTGGTGTAGACGTCACTGGGTGTATTTATTATATTGTTTACATATTAAATGTTAATAAATGTACACTGCAAAATAAAAAAAAGACATTGCAAATCAACACATAATGTTGATAAATGGTTCGAAAACGAAATTAAATCGCATATTCAACTCTCAATATGTAATGATCTATTTTCAATTATTTTATTTTATTTTTTTTAATCGCGATAACGTTTTTGGGCCGTGCCCTAAATCGAAACTTAAAATGCTAACACAGGAAGTGTTAGCAACATGAAACATATTGGGCAAAGAAGAAATAACGTAGTAATAATAATAACTAAAACACGCATTTAAAACACTCTTTAGTGGACCTACCTTGTTAGCTAGAAGTTGTCACCCAGCACAGCATGGCTCCCTGGCCGTAAACAGGCAGTTAAGTGTCTGTCCTCTTGAACCGCGCCGACGGCAGAGAAATATTATTATCCCCGGTGCCAGTTGGAGTCAAAACGGTACAAGAGCAACATCATCGCACCGTCGTCGTCGCCGGCCAGGCAGTTTCCTTCCCTCCTCCTCCCTCCCGCCCGCTCGCTGCTCTCTCCAGCTTCGCTCCCTGACACAAGGTTGCAGTTTTCTCCGACAGGGGCTGATGCGTGGGGAATTCCTAACAGTCACATTTTCCTGGGAAATGATTGGCCCCGGACCAAGGTTTAGGCTGCAGCCTGGTGGTGGTGGTGGTGGTACAAAGCGAGAGTCCAGAGAGAAGAGGAGTCAGTGTTCAGCAGTGAGGAGAAACACGCTATGAAGAAAAGTTGTTCACCGTCCGCGTCCTGACCCGCTGCTTTTAAAAAAAAGTACACACTATGAGCTGTCAGTCTCCTCCTTAATCACCCATACGTGCGTTAGCGTTGACCGTTAAACAGTCTAAGGTTAATTTTTACTACGCGGTCACAGGTGTGGCTTCACCGGCAATGTTGTCAACACGAGCGGGTCATAATAAGACAAAAGTCGGTAGTAAAAAGGTCACGAAAACATCCGCGTTCACTTCGTAAGACCACGACGAGCGTTGCCGTCTCAACAGATAACAGCTTTTTAAGTGGGAATTAGGAATCTTCCGGGAATGTCCAGACCCTTGTGCGGAGATAGCAAATGAGGTTAACTCCTCTGAGAGGGCGGTGTCAGCAGTAGTTTCTCTGGAAATGATGAACGACGTCAGTAAAACGCTGTGTAAAAAAACATCCAATACTAAAACAACGTAATAAATTACATGTGCGATTGGGGTTTTTAAAAGTGGCGAATTATTGCTGCTGCCGTAGAAAAAGTAATGTTCCCATACCGGGAGTCGAACCCGGGCCGCCTGGGTGAAAACCAGGAATCCTAACCGCTAGACCATATGGGACATTGTGTCCTGTAAGGGATCTCATGGAATATAAAGAAAGACAAGACTACATATTAATATTAATAACTGATTTAAGCTTAAAAAACGTGGTGTTTTTGAAAATATCATGAAGATGGGACTGTTGGAATCGACTGCATTCGTTTTTATCTCCGATATCCCAAAAAACATCTGTCAGCAAAACCTACGTGTAATATTGATTTTAATTTGAATGTCTATTCATTTTTTCAACTAGTGATGTATTCACATGTGCTCTGTCTCTATTGCCAACTCAATCTAGAGATAACTTGTCTTTTTGTCTGTTTTATATATAAGTGTGTGGGTTTCAAATGAATTCAAATGGAATATTTGTTATTACGAGATCGATGTTGACTGTTCTGTGTATAATTTAGTGCCATCTAGTGGTCTTTTAATGTTATGCATGCTAAACGAATACCTTGTTTTTAATTGACTCATGATTGACCTCATGGAAGAGTTTGTAAAAAAATAAAAAATTATTTGAGGTATGTGATACGGATAAAATATTATGTGTACGAATGTGTCGTGTTCGCAACCAACTGAACATGGGTGCTAAACATATGACGTATTTTTCGCTAGAATCGTACAAGTGAAGAGACGGGGTAGTATAGATCACATAAAAACGATTCCAGCTTTGCTCGTATCACTTTTGAACAGCCTAAAGAGGTAGACGTCTGTATATAATACGATATAATTTTAGGTGACGCTGTTAGTTTGTGCTTATGCAGCTGCGTGGCCCGCCGAATTAGAGCGACTCAACGTTAATGCCCCCCGTGTATTGCCAGGTGGTAGCGCCCTTAGCCTAGCAGAGGCAGCCAATTATTTGTCAAAACTAGCATTCGTCGCCTAGCCTGCTAGGAGCTACGTCTAAGTCTACCACCAAAAACGTTCCCTCACATTTGAACCGCTCACGTTTATGCCAAGGAGCGAGATTTGTGTGTAAACAGGATGTCAACTCCAGCAAGACGACGTTTAATGAGAGATTTTAAACGGTAAGCGGAAGGAAAACAAGAGAGAAGTAGCTATGGTCAGCGTTAGCAACCCTAATGTTAGCTTGTCATAGTTAGCTTATATTTTCTTCACGATCGAGTTTTAATACATAGGTAAACACTGGTTGGTCACACGTATTAGTTATATTCGGGTCGGGTACGCGTTTTCAATTTTGGGCAGCGTTCATAAAATAATGTTTGTTAAGCTCTTGACATTTGTCGGTCAATTTTAACGTTGCTGATTGGGCGCTGACAACAGCAAGGCATCCAGTATCAACGATGTTGTTGGGCAACGTATACTTACAGTTAGCTTGTGAAATACGGTTTATTGAAGTATGTGGTGGACGTGATTGTTATTAATATTAATAGAAACGGTTACGGGCTGCTTGTATATAGTTTGTGAGATGCGGGTCAAAGTCACTGTCCAGATGGTCTTTCAGTGTCAGATGATGCATTTGGATATAAGTTTACTGTCCTAATGCAGACCGAGCTTGGCTACTCTGATCCCGGGACCTACACAGATCACTGTCCAAGTCTGAGGATACGCAGCCATCTGCCATGCAGTCAATAAAAGCTTACGGACACTACACGGTCTGTCGTGGCACATGGTTTCTTTATCCCTACTTCCAACATCATTCATGGTCACAGAGACCAAAACCTAATCCTGGTTGTCCACGGTCACCCTCATTACCCACTAAAAGACTGACAGACCCAAATCTTATAACTAATGAACACGAATGTTATTATCAATCATGTAAAAACAAATCGATCCCTCACCTTGTTTGATACAAATAGTAAAAGTACATATTAAGTACTGAATAATAACGTTATTACATGATATCTCAGTGTATACGAGTAGGTCTTGATGTCATTCATCTTGGATACTGAAAGTATGAATGTAGTAGTAGTTTTTTGGGGGGAAATCCTCAGAGTACAGTAGCAACCCAAATACCACTATAACACTAACATTGACATGTGTAACATATTCTGGTAAAAATCACACAGTTTATCAATGTGCTTTTATTGAATCTTGTAGACTGCAAGAGGATCCTCCAGCTGGAGTTAGTGGGGCCCCATCAGAAAACAATATCATGGTATGGAATGCTGTCATTTTTGGGTAAGTTAAGTTCACTTGTTAAAAAAAAATATACATATGAACAGAGCATTATGGAAAGTTTATTGAAGCTTTTTGCAAATTGATTAACAACCTAACAAATCTGTACACTGTCTTTCAGACCTGAAGGAACACCTTTTGAAGATGGTAAGTTCTTGCTGAGTCTCTTCGTATCTATTATTCATATTAGATAAACCATCAAATTTTCATGAAGACTTTGGAAGCCAGGTTACATCAATATAAATGTTATATGAGATAGAGAAGAGTTTGTTTTCAGCTTCACAACTCATCAGGTCTCCTACATGGAGCTGATCGATTTTGTGTCAGGAATAAGTTAAGGTTTTTCTCAAACAGTAAGCTACTGAAGTTATAGCACTTTATCAAATTGTTCTGCAAAACCACGAATGGTGCTCAATGTTCAAGAAGCCAAATTGTTGTCTTCATAAGCTGTGACCAAATGTCTTTTAAAGTCAGCTTTCCATTTAACTGCTTTCAGTTGTGTATATTCATATAGTGCTCTTACCTCTCACTTTCAGGAACTTTCAAACTTACCATTGAATTCACAGAGGAATATCCAAATAAACCACCAACAGTGCGATTTGTCTCCAAAATGTTTCATCCAAATGGTATGTACTTCACTTCCTGTAGAGATGATCAATGTAATAATGTCAGTTACAGATATATAAGGTTATTACATTTATTCCTTATTCATCCTAGTGGGGGAAAAAATCTGTTATCAACAATCTAAAAGCTTTTTTCTGTTCCTTAGTGTACGCAGATGGCAGCATATGCTTAGATATACTTCAGAATCGTTGGAGTCCAACCTATGATGTCTCTTCAATCTTAACCTCAATACAGGTAATTCAACACTCATGTGCAAACGCAAAGTAAGAAAAGTCGATAATCTTGTGTGTTAGTGAGAAAACAAAAATACCTAGTATGAAATTTGTTGACCGTTGTTAAATGACTGTTGTGGCGGAAGTCTATCATGAGAAACCAACCGACATTCTCCTTTCTATGTTTAAAGTCTTTACTGGACGAGCCAAACCCAAACAGTCCAGCCAATAGCCAGGCAGCGCAGCTGTACCAGGAAAATAAGCGGGAGTACGAGAAGAGGGTTTCTGCTATTGTTGAACAGAGTTGGCGTGACTGTTGACCCCTGTTGACGTCGGAGTGTGAACAGTGTCGTCTGGCCCAGAATCAAGAAACCACTGATCAAGAAAACAAGTGATTACACAAATAATCTTAAAATCCTTCTCAATATATTTGTCCCATAACTGTTGCTCAGTTTGTATGCTGTTGTGTTGTGGCATTCACTGCTACCGAATGCTATTGTTGGGCAATAGCATAAGTTTGTTAAAAGTTAATGTACCTTGTTATATCTGGGTTACTTGCTACATGCCCCGAGTCTCCTTTTTTCTTTGAAAAAAAAAAAGGAAACAGCTGGTCTCTCAGTACACACTTTTCTACTTGTTTTTTTCAACTGGCTGGATGATTCTGAGACAGTGAATTAGATGTGCTTGCTGTGTGGTTTTGCCGTGTAGATACAGAAATCCATATTTCCAAAAAAAAGAAGAAAAAGCTGATCCTGGGTGTTTTTCCATTCAGTTTCAGTGGTTTCACTTCTTTTGGTTGTATTTCTTTCTGCATTTTGAAAGCCTTTCAGTAGGATTTAAAAACTGGCATTGAAATCCACGACTCTTAACAAGTTGTCAACTCAACAGATGCCTTTCTCTGAATTGTACTTGTAATACCATGCCTAGGATTTTAAAAATGATCTAGCTCTTGGTGACCAGGTATCTCCCAACACTGAAACTAGAGATTTTGTACCCTTTCTGGGCACTTACCTTTGTTTCACGCAGTTTCAGTGTTGACCTTTTTATGCTATTTTACAATCTTACAAATCAGCTGATAATACTGTTAAACAGGATGGTATCTGTTTTCAGATTATAAAACTTTGCACTGGTAACCCATGTAACAAATTGTACATTTTCTTGTAAATAAAAATAAATATACACCAAGTGTCTTTGGTTTTTTTTTCTAAATTCCAGTACTAAAATAAACATGTGAATCAAGTCCAGCCTATTATTCAGGTTTAATTTATTCCGATTTTACAGCTGTGAAAACAAGCAGACAAGTTAACTGTACTCACATAAACCAGCACGTCAGACGTAACGAAGATCACAGCATACAGTTTCCATGTGAAAGGTTTCATATAATGGACGACGCAGCTTGTATGTTTACAATGACCTCCATGTGTTGAACGAGCAGACAACATTGCAAGAATTGCCGACCAGAGGTGGTGCTTAAGTGTGAACGGTATGAGCAAATAGCTACTGTGTGACAAAGTCTGTCGAATTAATGAATGAATCAATTGTCCAGCACTCACAAATGAGCAATAGACCTGCATATTCCACCAGGTTCCTTGAACAGCCATGAAACAAATTTATTTTGGTGACAAAACCCTTGTAATTTTTTTTTATCCCCCAAGTCCTGAAATTACTCAAGCTTGATAAGGACATGATACCACAAAGCACTGAACACAAGCTTGTGCAAAAGTGAAATGGATATAGAACGTGGAATGGCAGGAAATTTAAATGATTCATCCTACAGCTCCTGCTAAAGCTAAAATACACTTGATGGCAAAGGAATGCAGAAACCACAGGCGATACCTGATTCTCATTTGTTAGTGTGCTGTAAGTCTGTCTCGCATGTATCAACAAAGCAGTTGCACAGTGATTTGCACTGGAGTCCAAGTCGATGACAAACTTTGCCCTTTTCCCCCTTTTGCTTTGCATGCAAATTAGTGCGAGGCCTGAGGCTTCACGAGCTCATAACGCCCCACCTGTCCTTCCTGCAGAAGCTGACCAATGAGCTGGTCTTTGCGTACTTTGCGACTGACGATGAGGAACCGTTGCCGTCCCTGTCCGTACGACTTGCTTCGTAAGCCATATTTCTGAGCTACCTGGTGGATCTGTTTGCGTTCATCATTGGTAAGGTCGGTGGAGAAGCGAAGATCATCCTGACGATCTGAACAGGCGTAGTTACGAATGATGTCTTCAATATCGCGCTTCCTGAGTTGATTTCCTGTTGTTTTGTCCGTGTCCATGCCCAAGCCTTCTCTGGAAAACTGCTCCTTCACTCTGATAGGTTCTGCAATGCCTTCGCCATCTCGGCCCAGACCGCCACCTTTCCAGCCCATCTTGCGGAGCAACTGATTTCCAATGTTGTCTTCTTTTATCTCCTGTCTTGTTGCCTCCTCACCAGAGCGAGCCAGGATCTGGGATCGGGATATGGCATCGTTGTGCCCCTCTTTTCTTAGGTTGGATTTGACCACGGCCTGCGTTTGTTTTAAGGTGGCCAGAGCCTCAGTTGCTGCAATGTGTTTCACAATTTTCTTGGGGCCAATTCCTGCTGCCACATACTGGCCTTCTAAATAAACTTCACACCTCCAGCGATTATCAGGAAGAAGGGTGAACTTGTAATCAGCTGTCACTTTATTAAACTGTGCCGTGTCATTAATGATACAGATAGCATTGTCAGAGTTTTCCAGGATGACCAACTCACTCAGATGCTTCTTTTTGCCACCCTGTTGCCCAAAGCATCCTCCAGAATCTGACGGGTTAGTATTTCCCCTGTTGTATTGTGATGATTGCTGCTGCTGCTGCTGCTGTTGTTGTTGCGGTTGTTGATGATGATGTTGATGTTGCTGCTGCTGCTGTTGTTGTTGTTGTTGCTGCTGCTGCTGCTGCTGGTGTTGCTGTTGTCGTTGAGCCTGGTTCATGCGGAGTTTCCTCACCGCCTCTGCAGCTGCTGAGTGCTTTGAGCTCTTTTTAGTGCCCGTTGCCTGGGCCACCAGCTCATCCTGCACAAAGACACTGCACAGCCAAGCACCATCATAAGGGAGAACGTCAAACTTGTAGTCTATCTTCATGCGATTAAACGCAGCAGAGTTGTTGAGTATGCAGATGGCGTCATGTGCATTGTCCATAACCACAAACTCTGTCCAGTGCTTCCGTTTGTCGGGTTCATATTGGCCTTTAGAGCTGGGTGTTGGTTTATCCTCTGGGTTGCGGAGTGCAGGTAAAAAAGGAGGGGTCGGGCTGTGCATCTGGCAGACAACCACATCAGTTACAGTCAAGTGTCTGTATCTGCGCTGGACAACGCGAACTTCCACTTGTTTCAGGAAGAGTTTTACAGCTTGCTCAGAAGCTCGGTCTCTTGCTCCATTTTTACTGCCTGAGTATCCTGTAGCGAGATACACGCCCTGGAATCTCAGTTCACAGGCATAACCGTCTGTTGGTACTTTCCTGTTCTTCGGTAGGTCAGCCTGGGGAATATCCTTCAAATTGACATAGATATACTCAGGGTTGGTTTTGCAGGCCTGAATGCTGCGGCTCAACATGAAATTATAGTTTGGTCCATCATTTCCTATCAAAAACATTGAGTCACTAGAGGCAACAGCCAACGCAGATCCCAAGTTGGCAATCAGCCTTTGCTTCTCGTCTAATGTTGACTGAGATATCTGAAGAGGCTGTGATGAAGAGCCCAACTGAGACGTGGTGGGACTGTTCCTGCCTGGGCTGTTGTAGACTCTGCTGAATGGCCTGCTCGATGACGGCCGCTCTTGAAAACCATAACCCAAGCCCTGACGTCCTGACTCCCATCCTCCTGCTCTGCTTGCCCCCCCATATCCATTATACCTTTGGGGCCGAGAATAGTCTGATTGTCTAGTAGAGTGGGCTTCATACTTGGCTGTGTAGTCTTGCTGTGTTTTTGTCATGAAGTTTGGGGCAGAGCCACGTCCTCCATAACCTAAGCCACTTGTGCTACCTAAAGAAATCTCTCTATCATGGTCTCTATGGGAACCCCAAGAGTCAGAGCTGTATGACGGCCGGCTGTCAAACGCAGACCTCAGGGAGGAGGAGCCCTGTGCTCTACTGGTGCTGCTGTAGGAGGAGTGCTCAGTGTCCCACTGTCTCGCACCATATGACTCACCCCTCCTACTCTCTTTATCGTTCTCCTTCTCATCAGTGCCATTTCCTCCACTGCTTCCGCCACTGACAAAGTGCACAGGCTCAAATCGAGGTCTGCAACCAAATTTTGACACAGGCATTTTCCTCATGGGCTCGTCTCCTGCAATGACACAAGTACATAGTGTTCTTAGATGACACAAGATCGATACTACAGAAGTCCCAGGAAACTGATTCGGGAGTGTGATGTCATTCATTTTTTTTGGAATAGGATGTTATGACAGAACTTAATGTCCAAGTCTCTGAAGTAAACAGCCAGGTCAAAGACCATCAAGCTGGTAATAATGACTAAGGAGAACTTACCTCCTCAGTCATCTCCACTTATAGAGGAGGCAGATGCACGTGTTATATATAACCCTGTCAAGTAAGTGGTTTGTGTTATTAATAATTACTTTATTGTGCTTGTCAATTCTTTAGAACCAAGTACAATAGGACATGGTTCTGAACATTGTAGAATTCCAGTCATCACATGAAGGAAGCAGCTGTTGCTTCATGTCCCCCTAAGCAGCACTAAAGAAATGTCGCACTTATCTTGAACATATAAAGTTAAGACCACAGTGCAGAATAAAATGCACAAAATGCAGTTAGGAATGCCAAGTACTCACACCATTGCCTTTGAACCATGTACAAATCTGCCTTGCACAGTTCAAAACACAGTTGCTACAGCAACCCACATACTGATCAAAGGCAGACATGGGCTGCATCAAAAAAGAAATATTTTAAGAAATCTTAAGTAGAAAAAAAGGTTAATATAATAAAATGTTTGAGGTTTTTTCAACTCTGAATTGTGGACATTTTATGAAATTCTGTGCATGTTCAAGCCACCAAAAATGTGATAATTTAGGAAGAAAGTGAAGAAAAAACATAATTCAATCCAAAACGTCCACACCACTTGGTGCTCAGGCCCTAGATATTTCTGGGCATATTTGATATATTTGAAACAGTAGCTAAACATTACACAAAACTTCAGAAGCTAGATCATTAACACTCACTTCCATCAGAAGAAGTAGGTCTCTTTTTTGCTTCAGAAATAGGACTTGAGTCGAATGAGGGCATTTCGATAGTGTCAGTCCCTTCTGCCATCACCAGCACCGTCCAAATCAAATCTCGGCCATACCTGTAATGGAGGCCAAAGACAGAAATTAGACAGTAAATTAATGAATGAGATTTGAATGCAAAAAAAACACTTTTAAAGACACTCACCAGCCACTTTTTTTAAGTTCATCATGTTCCTACTTTTTTTTAGGTTTTTCGGTTCAAACTGCTTGTAAATTAAAAAATATAAACAGCCAATTACATGGCAACACTTCAGCTGATTTTATGATGTATCGCTATTAGATTGTCTTGTAATATATCAATTATCACAGAATCTTTGTATCGTGATACTATTGGTATCATGGACCATGCATCGCGAGGTACCCTGCGACTCCCACACAGACACAAAAAGCCCAGTCAGTCACGTCACCCTGGTTCCAGACCTGACCTTGAAGCAGATGGGCTACAGCATCAGACGGTGCACCTCCTGCAACTTTAGCAGGTGGTTCTCTAGTCTTAATAAAGTGGCCGGTGAGTGTTATATCAAGTCTGCTAGCTGCCTCTAGAGGCTAAAAACATTCCCAAGTAAACAAGCACCACATGCAAGCGACATGCAGTCTGGACATTAAACATGCAGCAGTGTAACCACTTATGCATGTTTCATGGTTATGAAGTCAGAAGTTACAAAAACAAGTGGATTTGGTGCAAAAGACAAAGCCGGAACAGAGTGACGCAGTAGGCCGAGAGGATCCATCTGGCACACACGTTCATCAAGCTCAACATTCATATTTGCCAGAATTAAAAGATTTCACAACTAAACTGTACCATAGACTTACCTTAAGGTGTGGCCTTCCGCTCGACGTTTACTGCCGTGCTCTGTCTATGCAAGAGACAGTGTATATATCTTTTTTTAATTGATGTTGTTGTTATTATCGTGCTAGCCTAGCTAGGGTGTCTGTTAGCATTAGCCAGCTAGCACCGAGGCTAACTTTAGTAGCGAAAGCCTGCTCGTCCCCCCGCTTCCTGCCAACACGTAGCTCCTCACAGCGGACCAATGAACGGGTTCGTGTTCGTCAAGAGAACTTTTCCGTGACGGGCGGCTCAAACCTCCCGGGTGACACATAAAGCCATTCACCTACAGCAGCAGCCCGCTTCCATTTTCTGTGAAATCATGGCGTCTCTGTGTCAGCGCAATGACCCAGAATGCTTTGCTTTGGTGGCGGACAGCGCGGAGGTTCAGCGGCCTGCCGCCGTCACTGCACTTTACTTCTTCTTCAACTTCTACAACAGGAATCAATGGACGTGTTTTTCACACTGTAACATGTGGAAAAAACACGCGGAAACATTATCCACTGACAGGGCCGGTTCAAGGAAAGCATCGACGAGGGGGCAGTCAGAAATCAATCTTTCTTTCTGTGGTATGGTGTGGAGTATTAGGGCAAAACTGTGGAGAAAAGTCAAAATATTATGAGAATAAAGTCACAGTATTTACATTTTCTCTTCATCTCTGAAAAACTACTACTAAAACAACTCGTCACAACAAATAACAGATTAAATAGATTAAAAATAATCCAACATTTCTACCTGGGATGTAGTTAAATAAAATGTAGCATTTAAAAAAAACAAAAAAAACAATTATATTTACTTTTGTTTAGAGTCATGTTCCCTCTAATTTCGCATGTATCACAGTATACTCTATCATACTCTGTTTGCACTATTTTATTTATTTATTTAACAAGTCTATATTCTCAGATTAAAGACATAATTAAATTCTGACATAAAGAAGAAAAAAGAAAAAAATGTTGTTTTTTAAGGAAAATACATGTATATTTCTTTAGTGAATATATTGTGCTTCTGAACAGGGGAATCTGATACAAGTTATTTTTTATTTTTGCAGCCTGGGCTAAAGATAATACACAATTTACATCGAATTGAATGGAATTCAAAACTGTTTCTGAGGAAAATAAACAATTCAATATCACCAAGTTCCTATTTTTGATGCTATAAGTTTTGATTTCATTGTGTTAGATGCTTCTCATGAAGCCATGCTTCCCTTTTTGTCTAAATAAGAAATTAATGAATATTCAAAGCTCAAAAATATACAGACTTCTGAGTTTTACTGCCAATGAAAATGGTCGATGAAAGACAAAAGATTAACATGTTTCGATCACGTTTTTTTTTATTGAAAATGTACATCAATGTCAAGGAAAACTAAAGGAGAAATATTGAGAAGTTTGTGGTATGGGAGAGTTTTTTTTTTGTTGGACTATAAGAGGTGATGACTGATGCTAGAAAAATGTATGGCAATGTTTTTGACACCAAAATGTTACTTTACACTCAAGAAACACATCCAAAGATCATAGGTAATAAACAAGTCTCCACTTCAATACACAAAATATATCCTTATAAATTATATAAATGCACGAGTATTTCTTTTTTTTTAAATACTCCTATCTGGGATTTGAGATTAACTTCATCTTATTCTAATATTTGGCAAAATGGGAGCTGAAATCATCGAGCAGAACAAATATACATTAATAATCTGCACCATTTTGAAGAAAATAGCGATGAAGTTCGAAATAAGACTGAATAACTGAGTTATTATTGGATTAAAAGCAGGTCAAAGATCACAGCAGCACTTAAATAATAATAATTAAAAAAAAGATGCATGCAAAGTATAGAATCGGCTCGTGAATATTAAAGCACAGTGTGTAAATCCAAAGGCCGGGACATGTGATCTGCATGGTATTTAACAGTGACATGTAAACATGGGCACCATAAAATGAAGAGTGGAGGAAAAGTATTGCTTTTGCGCGATCGTGACTGAAATTTAAAAGCAAAATCTCCAGCTGGAATAGATTTAAGAAGAAAGTAACGTAGTCCAATCATAGTGTGTTGACACTTAGTGCTGGATCAGCAAGCTGCAATGTTTGAGTAGTGTTTAATTCAAGATGAGTGCATAGTGTAGGTCATTTGACTTCAAGTCATGTGTAAAACCTCAATAATGACGTCTATGAACTAAAAGAGCGGCTTTATATACATTAAGACATAATTGCAGAGTTAAGCTGTGCCCGGGTTCCCAACCTGCCTTATTTTATTGTTTTAGAGCTTCGTTAAGGAGGCCAGAAAATACCATGCGAGTCCACATAAGGCCATAAATTCAACAAAAGGAGATGAGATGGGTGGATACAAATAAAAGGTCGATACAGCAAGGGGGGGGGAACAAAATAAAAGGAAGAGGTAATAAAGGGTGCTTTAAATTGTTGCTGAAGCTGCAATCCCCTCTTCAGGTGGCCAAGACAGATTTAAAAGAAGCTGAAGAGACAAAGAGAGAAAGCCAGCAGTTAGGTGAGTTTGCAACGCAGAAACGTTTTGTCAAAAACAGAAGTGCATAAGAAGGAGTCGAGAGACCGAGGTGAGGAAATGATCATCGTACATCCAAAAACCAGGCAAGAGAACACCCTGTGATTGTGAAAATCAAAACAAAACACAATGATCGTGAAGAGCTTGAATGTGGTCCGTGAAATATTAGTTAGTGCACGTAATCACCACAACGTAAGAAGAAAAAAAAGGTGTTTGTTAGTCACAGCAAAAGAAAAACAAACAAAAAGAAACATACAGACAATTGAAGCAAGCATTAAAACACCCAAAGTGCGGTGAGAGCGGCAGTGAAACAAATACACAGTGATTGATACGATAGCACCGAGCAGGTCATGATTTAAGAAACCCTGAAGGGAGGAAGGGGGGGGTCCACAAAGCCTCTGGCGACGCTTGAGGTACTCAGTACCCACAAAGGCTGGTCCCTTAGCAAAGGTTGAGGGGTTGAGGACCTACTCAGTGCAGAGCCAGGGATTACTGCAAAGGAAAGTAAGACCACACAGACTCGTGAGCTGAGGGGGTTTACCTGCTGGGAATGGTTCTAGATGATGTAGAAACCAGCGTTATTATGACGTCTTCAACCTGAGATAACCATCGGTTAAGCAAAGCTAGTAATGTGAAACTAAAAAAGGACACGAAATGTGAACAAAAGGACATCATTCATGGCCACATCTGTAACATCAGGTGAAAAAAATCGGCCTTTATTTTCCTTTTGAAATAATCGTTTTATACGCAGCACGGATACAAAAAAAAACAACACTTTGACTTTTAAATGTGCCTTCATAACAAGTAAAATAGAAAGTTACAATTGCACGGACAAAATTAACATATACTAAATATATATACTTATATAAAACATCACATTTGTGTGTGTGTAAAAGAGAAAACAAAAAAGTGCAAATGTGAAAAGCTGATACAAATATGCACATTACACATGACAATGAATGAGGTATGGGAGAAGTCGTTAAAGAGATCGGGGCTCACTTTTCTTAAATCGTGCATCAGTCTAAAGTAAAACATCATCAGAAAAAGGGGACAAAATACGTACAAGTATAAAAATAGATTTCCAATTCAAATATGTGACCTTTAAAACCGTAAAAAATGGACGAGGTCAGAGAGAAACAAAAACAGTAGCACCGTGCTGTAATCCACAAAGCTCCCATTTGTGGTTTGCATTTTCAGTTCGTTTAAATGTACATTTCAATGTTCGAGTCAGGGTCGATCATTTATAGCGCCATGAGCTGGAATTACCTTCACGCACGAGAAATAAATGCTCATTTTCCGGTGCTACTGTAACTGTATCCTCATTGATGTCAGCCTCACAGAGGACTCTTCCCTCTCTAAATAATACAGTTGTATCACAGCTGAACGTCTACTCTTTCCTCTGCTGCTTCACATTCAAAGAGGTGAAACAAATAGTGGCTTTTATTGTGAAGCAGCACAACATTTTTCCATTATATACTACCCATAAGTATGTTTGTATAGGTGTATTATAGCTTTACGATGAATACAATTTGGATTGTATAGCCCATTGAAAAAGGGAGGAACGAGTGGTGGAGCCCTCGCTTTGTTGCAATCTACACTCTCACCATTAGAGGTCACCAATTCATACACACTGGACATCTAATTAAAGAAGCAGCAGTCAGAGTTCAAGTGTCCCAATGTGTTGTGCTCACGGTCAGAGTTGGTGAATGCAAAACCAACCGGGACTAAATTCTCATTGATTATAACGATTGTTTTTAGCCACTTCAGTGTAGCCCGTGGTAGATAAACATAAACACTCAGTTCCCAGTGTCTGATGCATGTTTCCCTTTAGACTTTGTACTTTTTCTGCCCATCACGACATTAATTATGAACAGTACTGTGCAAAAGTCTCAGGGTACCACCAGCTTTGTTGATAATTGGTTCGTTACAATCGGCATTTGGATTGGAATGATGCACAATAACACCTATAATATTCATTATGGTTCCACTCCAGAGTTGTGCTATCGTTTCCATGTTCCAATAAAAGTGATGATAAGGGATGATAAGCATTGCTAAAACAACAAATCTGACGATGAAGCCTCAGACTTTTGCACATTACTGTATGTTAATATTTAAAAAAAGCTCACTCCGTCATGCAAAGACTCAACTGAATATAAAACAAATAAATGGAATGTATTTTGTTTTTTTGGTCAATGTGTATAAAAAGACACAAAAATCCTCGAGCAAAAACAAGTGAAGTAAAACTGAAAGCAATGGCCAGCGTCTTCCACAGAGCGGGGGGGAGTGAGGTGGGGTGTAGGGTTGAATTATGGAGAGGGAGGGGGGGGATGAGTGAGGGTGGGTAAGGGGGTACAGTAAAGGATGACGGGGTGGGAACTCATTCACAGCAGGATGGCCACAAGGGAGCACTTTTTTCTAGAGGGATCCTAAGCTGGAAATGAGAGAGAAGGACTGTTATTGCTTTCTTTGAGTTAAAAAAACAACAACACATCATTTCACATCAGTGACATCACAGTGACAACATTAGTGAGCAGACGGTGTTTTAGCGGAAGTCATGCGTTCAGGGCGGCGCTAAGTGCTTCGTAGGTGACGCTGCAACGCGGAGGAGGGATCGACTTTAAAAAAAGTCTTTATTTCCTGCTCCTGCTCTTTAAACAGTGTGTGATTGTCATCAAACAGCAGCTTGCTCTCGTCTGTTTAACAGTCTGGAGTTTACAGATCCGAGAGTTTGCAGATGTTTTCCTTCACTTCTACTCTGCCCAGTGTTTGAGTCTCAACAGCATCGCTCTGTGGATTTCACTTATGCATCCACCGAAAAAGGGGGGGGTTTGTCATATGGTCGCGAGATCAACAAAACATGTCATCTCTATAAACAGAGACCGAGCCCGAGGCTGTTTGCGGCTCTGGTGCGACCCGTTAAAAAAGTCTCAGTCCAGCTTTGAATGGCTCTTTGTGCGAGAGCATGAGCGGATGGGGAAGGAGCCACAAGAAGGAGACCATTGTGGGTTTATACAGACAGATGGGACTGTTTGGGGATCTCATCAAGTGGTTGATATAGACGCTGGCACGGGGGACAGTAAACGCTACCATCCCACACATTACTGAGACTGTACCGCATTATAACCAATTTTATAAACAGCTTTAAATGCGGGTTTAATTCTGGTTAAGACGGACTTTTTCCTTATTCTCCAACGTATGCGAGACTAAATGTAAATGTCAGGGTAAATGCAAAAGTAAAATTATATAAAGTATTTACTCGAGTTTATTACACATTACTATATGGAGGGTAGAATATCATACTCGAGGGGAAAATAATTTAAGTTAACATGCACTAAATCATGTGCCCATATTGTTTTTATTTGTATGTTTATAAATGCAAAAATAGCATAAAAATAGCTGCAAATTAATTGATTTAGGGAGTAATTCCTGCAACTCTATTTTATTATTATTTTATATTCATAAATCAATTCATCCGTCAATTGTTTGCTCAATAAAATCTCATAAATGCCTTTCTAAAACCTTGAAATTATGTTCTCCAATGTCTTGTTTTGTCCACAAGCCAAAAATGATTCAGTTTTAGTGATTTCTTTGTTATATGGAGCAAAAGAAACCAGGAAATATTCACATTTAAGAAGCTAAAAGATCAATTCTCAAACGATAATTGGCGACCTCTTACATTTTCATTGTTCTTTTTGTTGTTGTGTGTTGGTGCAACACAAAAAGGGGAACCTTACCATTAAAGGTGCCTCATGCAGCATGCAGCGAGTGTGGGAGGAGTTAACTGGAAAACATTACGGAGGCAATATAGGTGACACGTGCACTCACAGGACAGATACGCATCTACACAATAAGCAGTATATAACACCGTCTTCCTGGGTCACTGAGGGAAACACTTGAAGGTTAAAACCACATCAGTTTTTTTAAAATCAGAGACAACACAGACGATGCAAAAGTTGCCGATTTGGGAAGAGGAAAAGGGGGAATAAAAATTCCAGGCAGAGCTCAAACACAGAGGAAGTGGCTGTGAAGAAAATACACTGACAGGGAAAGAGAATGAAGCAACAAATGAACCTTCTCAGTGCAAGTGTCGTCTTCCTTTTCAAAACAGGCACGGAGTCACATCAGCTTCAACACACAACCAGGAGTTCATTACCAACAGTGTCAGCAACGTTATTGCAAGCATACAGTACTTCAGACACATGTGGCTGCACTACTGTACCTACTACTGTGCAGCCATGACTTTATCTAACACAATCACTGTTAAAATAGACGAGCAGAATCAATGTCAGCAATGTTAATAATTGAAGAGCGGAAACCTCGAATGAATCACAAAACGAGAATCTGAAAAAACCTAATTCATCCCCAGTTACACTAATTCAGGAATTATTAACAGCGGTGACTCAGTTGTTTGCACAAATCTACGAGGAACTCTTGATGTAATGAATGTGCTTTGCTTGAGCCATCAGCAACACTGGATTACACAGTGATGACTGGAATTTATTCATTAAACTCACGGAGCTGACATCTGGCTAATGGCAATGGAAAAAAATGTCATTTTCTTCATACTCTTGCTTCCCCTTATTTGTCTTCATTTGTATTGGATTATGTGTATTGTTCAGCTTCAGAAAATTAGGTGCTAATGACATTTTCTGCTATTGTACAATCACAGGAATTTGCCCTTGCATTTCTAACATTGAGACTTGATTATTACTGTAGTGTTCTATTGTACCAAAAGTCTTTAATTAGTTTAAAAATGCTGCAGCTAGTAAAGAAATTTGAAAATATCACATCAGTCTTTTTTGGCTCCCTGTTCATCTGAGATCAGATTTAAAAAAGTTTCTGTTGACTTATAAATGTGTTAATGGGTTTGCCCAATCCTTATCTGACCTTCTAAATTCCTATGTTTTGTCTGGAGCTCACTGGGCTCCTGTTGGTTCCCAGAGTTAATAAGAAGTCGGCAGACCACAGGGTTTTGTTTTCCTATCGTGCCCTCTTATGTTTCCGCTCTTTGTAAATTTTATGTTTTGTTTATTGTCTGCTGAACTTGTCAATTTGGCACCTACTGCACGTCTTTTGAGTTTTCCCTCAGGACAGAGGATGTCACTTGCCGTACAGACTGTAAAACCCTTTAAAGGTGAATTGATTTGACTTGAATTCCTGGGGCTTAGCCAGGGCTTTTATCCACAGTATACATAATATAACGCAAATCTCAAGTACATTAATGAGAAGTGACAGAAACATACACAAAGTCTGAATTCTACCATTTCTAGGTGTTTCATTGGCGTTTGATCACATAAATCATGAAAAGTAATGTCTTAAGTTGCAACACAGAGGAGTTCCTGAACCAATTTACTGATATGCCAACAGTCCAGTAATCAGTAATGGTGTTTTCATGTATGCAGTAACTAGAGCCTATAGTGTTGGCTTATAACTTCTGACTGACATCAATTATGATTCTAACACGATGCGCAATAATATGATCGTAAGAAGTAAAGAAGACAGAAAGTGAGTAGTAAGAGTTCCAGCTACACATGGAACGCACCCTATCATCCACGGTAGTTGCCATCAACTCATTTGAAGAGACTGTGAGGAAGGAACAGCATCACAGCTTCATCAAAGCAATACATGACATGAACAGATGGGGCATTGATTGGTTCATAGAGTATTTATATTGAGAGAGAATGAATACATGAGTGTAAATGTACTGTATCTTTTATAACTATTAGCAATTTGCATTGTAAGTCATTCATATGGAGCACCTTTTTACCCAGGCTAAACCAATGCTTGCTTTTCCAATCTTGATGTAAAACAAAAAGGATAAAGACACAGGGTAAAAGAACACTTACTTTTTCCTCTCTTTTTCCCTCTTGATTGTGGCGGAGCCCCCTGCCTGCTGAGCTTGACTCTGCAACAGCTCTGCCGCAGTCTTTTTCTGTTTGAACGTGTTGAGCTCGTCGTCCAGCCCCTTCTTCTTTTCCTCCAGCTTCTTTTTCTCGTCCTGGTGGAGCTTCTTCAGACGGTCAAACTTCTCATGCAGCTAACGTGACAGATCAAACAGAATCGTGTTAATTCAGGTCGAAGCAAGGGAGCCAGCGAACAAGGATTAGCGTTTCAAGCGCAAACACGATGTTTCAGCATCAGGTAACTCTGAGCTGTACCTCTTTTTCCGCTTCTTTCAGCTCGGCCTCCTTCTCTTTGACTCTCTGGACAAACATTTGCCTCATTTCTTCTTCTTTCTTCTGCAGCTCGCCCATGAACTCGTTCCTCTTGGCTTCGTACGTTTCCTGCAGACTAGGAGAAGAAAGGAAATAAGGCCACACACTCTAAACTAAAATGATTAAAGGGATTTTCAAAATAAAATAAGCAGATGAGGCATGGTGAAGCAAAATAAAGCCAACCTGAAGGGCTTGCTGTCAGGGTCCGTGTCCTTAAAGCCCATCTCCTCCAGTTTGCAGCGACGGTAGAGCTCGTAATGACGCGTGTGAGTCTGCTCTCGCAGGTCCTCCATGTTGACTCTGATCAGCATCTCTCGCAGTTTGACGAAGTCACAGTGATTCTCGTTTTCCACTGTAGGGAACACATCAAAAGTAACATAAAGCATCGTTTTAAGCCAACACTTCACATTGTATCCTGTTCATTGCGGGTTAAATCTCCTGCAGAACACCGTCACTGTCTACACATGTTTAGATTATACTACGGCCAGTAATTTAATCTATTATAATTCACAGCGCAGTCATAACAGTAGCACCAAAACTGGTAAGTGTTTTGTCCAGTGGCTTCTCGATTTAATTCATCACTAAACAGAGCTGAAGCACCATGCTCCCACAGACTGACGTCATGTATGGACACAGTCTGTGTTAAATGGACAAAATGTCAGCACGCTACATTTTAAATGAAACAACTACTGAGAGGTTAGAGTGATGACTTTGAGCTTTGGGGGCATCTAAGGACATTTGTATTCATTGTGGGTAAACAGTGTAGAAATCATAGCCCCGTTCCACGTTCTTCAATGATTGGCTGTGGACGTAAACTCCCGTCATTCTCAAAGGCAACAATGCAAAAGTAATCAAGTAGTCAATCACTATAAACTAAATGTTCAGCTACTTTGTTGATCGAGTAAGTATTCATCGATCATCGATTCTATTGCGTTTTCCTGTCCAAACAAGACATTTAAAAAGGACGTCATCCTAAGTTCAGGAATAGTTGAGCATTGCTCACTACTTTGTGACCATTTATAGAAAATGTTAACTCATCATCCATCATTTTACCACTTAAACATTAAGCTGAATGTGCAATGTACTACTGCACACTCACAAATGTATATACCTGGTTATCAACTAGTTAGTGGCAGCTGGGAAATGTGAGCAGAGACAATAGCAGCAGCAGCAGCAGCAGCGCTGACAAGAAAGAGAACACTCTCATTTCCTGTGATCTGACCCAGTCTTACCCTGCACCGTTCCCCAGGGATACTGCCGGGCCTTCACCATCTTATTCCCCATCTTTACTTCTTCTGTGCTTCCCACCACAGCAAACGGCAAATGGCTCTGTGGAGCAGAAAGAACATCAACTTCATGAATCTCCCAAAACACTGCACATGGAATGTGGATGCCTTTGTTTAATTGTGCACTGCGTCGTAATCTTCCATCAGTGTAGAAGGCCTAACTTTTACTGTGTCTGATGAATGCAGACTTAATTTGCCGTTCACATACGACACCGTTTTTAGTGCCAGCTCCCCTCATGTGGAGGATAGAGTGGTAGACTATTAATTAATCGATTGTGTTAAATGCCTTCCAACAACACAGGGCAAAGTTTTATGTTTGATGCAGCATACAATGTTTTATCATGAGACCAGAGGCAGAAAAAATAAAAACAAAATCACCAAAAGTTGCACACACTGCAGCTTTACCATTTCAAGAGTATTCCTGCAACCACTTGACTCACGCATGAGGAATCAGGACAAATATACACAGCTTAAGATGCATTACTTGGCAGTGTTCATGTCGCTGAGAAAGCTGAGGAAAATGTGCTATTTAAATTACATAACCTAACCATTAGGAACTACATTTCATAGACCTAAACAGCTCTGACAGGAACAATGTACGACAAGGTCAGAGTGCACAACAAAAGCCTGGAGGCAGCTGTCCAACAATTAGGCAGAGTTGAGGCATTTCCACAACCGAGACATCATAAACAGCTACATGAACCTTGGCTTATCTGTCAGTGTGCACAGGCCCTTTCCCACACTGCACACTTCCTGCAGAGTGGGCTGCTGTGAACACCCTCCTCTCTATGTGGGGTCACTTTCAATAACATCCCGAGCAGCAGCAGACAAAGACCACGTCTGTCCTGATTCTACATCACACGTCGTTTATGCATGTTAACGCATGATAGCGTTTATGTTATACAGGGAAACGGGACATACTGCACTGACTAATGTATTAACTTAAGGTTTTAATTATTCATACACACTAAAACTATATAATGTTTAAAGAATATGGTCAGTGAAATCCAATTTGATTCATACAAATTCAACACATCCCAAAAGCAATCTTTTCATCGCGCCGGGAAGATTTGAAAGAGTAGAATAACAGAGAGAAAAAGCAAGGAGCGCTCACTCTGCAGCTACTTCTGGGGACCAAAAAAGTAAATGTAACAGATTGACAGACAGAAAGAAAAGAAAATGTGAGGCTTACGTTCATAGTGGAGTTGATCTCTGCCACAGACTCATCATCAATGGGGAACTGGTAGATCTGCACTCCATTGCTGACCAGCTCGCTGGTGATTTTGATTTTGAACTTGGCCAGCTCGCTCTTGGAGATGGCGTCTGACTTGGCAATGATGGGAATTATGTTGACCTAGAGTAGAAGATGGTAAAAGATGAAGGATTTAATGCGGGCGGACAATAACGACAAGATGGAAATTGTCTGTCTGAGTTAACGTTTCCTCACATCTATTGCTGTAGTCTAAATTTGGAAAAGAGTTGATGACTGAAGAGACAGACTCAAGTGACTGCATTTATGCCATCAGTGCAATTCAAGCAGAAAAGAATGCACAGCAATAACAAAGAAGAAAAAAGAGAAGAATTCATTTTAATTAATTTGTTCCATCTCATTCATCTATACAGTCCCCCATTACTTCTTCTCTATAAGGGGACTCGTTAAGCCAACAGCAAGAGATGCTGAAGATCATAAGAGCAAAAATACGTCACTGCATCCCTGAGACTGATGCAGATCTAGCTTCAACATAGCATTGTTTGATCGCTTCCCCCTCTAGGTGAGCGTGTAAACAACAGAGGAGGACTCTTCTCAGGATCACACAGTTGTGAGCGCTTGCTCGAGGGCACAGCTGCTCTGGCAAACACTGAGCCGGGGTCTTTGTACAAAAGCCAGGAGGAGTCCATGCAAATAAGCTTCTGTGGAAACGCTCCCACAAAAAAAAAAGAAACGAGGCAGCAGTCACTAAGCTGAGTGCATTTCACAGCTGACCTACACCAACGCAGTAACGGGACCAGAGCCAATTTACATGCAGCCAGATGCCCTGGAAAGGTTTATGACCCGTGAGTAAAAGTATTCACCATCACCAACAGTGAATCTATTCCATGCTACAACAAAGCAATCCAGGTTTATAAGCTTTGTAAGTTATTATAGAACATCCTCCTCCTGCAAAAAAGCCATCCTTCAGTGTTAATGGTAATCTATAAAACCTACACATTTCCACATTAACTGTATGATCCTTGTATAGTCGAGGAGCCATTATGAAACCTTAATATAGCTGGGATTGATCTGGAAATGAGGCAAAGCGCTATGAATTGAGAGTGGAGCTTTAAATCATTGTCAATAAAAAACAAATACAATCTCTGCTGCCGTCTCTGTGGCATCATAATAGTTGGTAAATAAAGTGAACTGAATCTGACCTTGCTGTCCAGTTTCTTCATGGTCACCAAGTCCAGGGATTTGAGCGAGTGTCCAGTGGGAGCGATGAAATACAGGCACGCGTGGATACGGGTGTCATGATAGCTGTGTAGCGTGCGCTTGATTTTGAGTTCCTCCTGTAGATAGGCTTCAAACTGGGCATCGATAAACTCCACAATGGACTTGTAGCTGTCAGAAAGGGAAACGACGATAGACGGAAACAGAAGTCAAAACATCATGACCTACATTTGGGGAAAATAACAACACTGGGGGTGGGGTTGCTGTGTGAGACAAGGTAGAAGCGACACTTTGAGCTAGTATAACGTACATTTCTTATCCAAGCAATGTCAAAGAGACCCTGTTGGACAGTTATGTGATTAACAGAACTTGCATTTATACTGTAGATAGATGAACAGTAAAACAAGCCACTGTAACAACATTTCAGTGATGCACTGCCCTCCCTGACCCAGCACATTGTTGTCGTTTGAATATGTGAATAATAAGCTAAAAGACATATGGCCGCATGCACCAATGACTACAGGAAGTCTCAAAGTTATCCACCCCTTCTGAGCACAAACATTAACTCAACACACTCCTTGTGTACATACTGTAGATTATTCTACATCTGCACTAGTTAAAAAACCAATGTGTGCGTCTGTACAATACAAATCGCCGTTATAAACTCTGAGAATAGAAATGTCTTACCGAATAAGGTTAGCCTATCCATTACAAAGAACCCGTCAAAAAAGGCTCACTTTATCATCATCTTCCTAAAACTTACCACAAGAGCAGAGCTAGCAATTACATTACAGAGAGCAAAGTTGGTAACAAATACTAATGGATCGACAGCAGCGATATCAGAACCTCTGAAAACAAGTATAAACCACAAAGCTTGGGATGAGATAAATCAGCCAGGAACTTAAGTGTCCACATCTGATTTAAATTTTTTAAGAGTTTAGAATTCATGTCCAGAGGACTCGATGAAACCCGAGTCCTCTCACAGAATCATTGTATGTTAGGAACACGGCGTTCATTGTGCAGCCATCTGTGGATTTCTTACGATGAGGATTTAATACGGTTTAGAACAATAACATTTACAAGAAACCTGTTTGCCAAGATTTGGCCTCTCTAACAGTCAAACCCAGAGTCTGGGTTGGGACACACAGATGGTTTGCTGGAGAGTTTTGCCAAATAAATTTGGTGACAAAACCCGCAAAACAAAACATCTATTGCTTAAAAAAGTCAATAAAAAAAAGGACAGACAAATAAGCTTATCCATGTGAAGTGGGCTGTTTATTCTGTTCTTTATATATGATTCATGTCCTTGTTGGTTGTCTGTCATCTATGTCATGATGTGCATTGTTCTGCAGCACATATATCCATGCAGGGACAAATGATTATGATTTGCTTTACCTGTCTTCTTTATTGATCTGGTCTCCAAAGCCCACTGTGTTCACGATGGTGAGTTTGAGACGCACGTTACTCTCCTGGAGCTCGTAGGTGTTGGACTTGAGTGTGACTCCTGGCTGGTTGTGCTGAGTCGGCTCGCCCTCAAACTTGGTGTTGAACAACGTGTCCATCAGTGTAGACTTACCCAGACCCGTCTCACCTGGATTAAAGAGAAAAAGAAAAAAACGTTATTGTGAGACTCAGTCATAATGGTCTTTTTCATTTCACTGTTGCTTAATATAGTCTGAGTACACTGAGTGTGACATTCTGCATATGCTTCAAAACTAAATTTATCATTTTCCAACATTTAAAAGTGACAAAAACAGCAGCAGTAGCTGCTCATCAGCTGATGGTATCCGACATCAAATATGCTGTCAGATGACTCGGATACAGAGCTGGCTCTGTGAGAAAAGCTATTTTTATTCATCACGGCCTGACCTACAGTCGCTGCATTTCAGCCCATTTTGGTCGGATATCTCGCGGTGTTTAAAACAGCCATCTTTTCCCTCTGAATTAAAAAGTCAATGATGCATTAAGCGTCTCATTTGCCTTTTCTATGCTTCGTTTCCGTCACTGTGGTGAAGTTGCTCATGCTTAAGGTAACCTGGCATCGTAATTTAGCTCCAAGGCCACATTGTAAACGATAACACAGGCTTAACTGACACTTGTATTCAAACCTCCTGAAATTACAAACCACAGAAAAAGAACAATGACATTTGACTCCCTCTCTGATTTAAGACATGGCCAAATATTTAAAAAGCAGTGATCAGATTGCTGTGTAATGTGTGTAAAACTGTAGTAAATACTTGAGTTCTGATGAATAAAATAGAGCTGCACCCAATCAGTGAGAACTTTTTGCATTGGTTGCACTGGTGCCTTCAGTGCCACAATTTTATGGGTTGCTTTTTTGTCATTTTGCAGATACATTCATACTTAAATGACTGTAAACAAGAATATGGTGAAATGTGTGTCTTCATTAGGAGCACAAACAAAGTGTGTGCCAACACAAACGCATTAAATGGTGACATTACTTCGCTGGTCAGATCAACACAGAAATGCCTGACTGTTTTGTAGTGGCAAACAACACACAATAAACAAAATGAAGGGCAAGGCAGACTTTATTCAATTACACAAACCAACTCTATTGAAACTTTGAAACTACTATACTGTATAGCGATGTAGCGTCACTCCAAACACACACTACTGCTGCTGTACATGCAAGAGTGACGGTGGATATTGTGCCGTGTCTGGGTTAACTAATAGAGAAGGGCGCTAGTAAGCTAATGCCTAAATTGGTTGAACTCTAGAGCCCTGTACGTGCTGTCGGAGCTTCCTCCTGTGGTCAGTGTTTATTCCATCCTACTCTAACTCTTCTGAGTGCAAAACCACGACATTTTTTAAAAACAGAAAGCAGAAGTATCAGCAGTTTATAGCAGACTATATACACAGTAATAGTAATACAAAAAATTACAATTAAATTCTCTAGTCCTCGACTAAGCACACAGGCTTTTAGCCTGATGTTCATTGAAGCAAATAAGTCATATTTTAGCCCGAGGAGAGAGCGCAAAAGGAAGAGACAGGGGGGAAATGTATTTTATACAATATACTGTATACTCACCAACACAAAGGATGTTGAAGCAGAATCCGTGGTTGACGGACTTGTTGACCAGCTGGTCCGGCATGCTGTCAAAGCCAACATGGCCAGACAGAGGGACAGCACGAGCACCTTCACCCTGTAAATGAACAAAAATGACATGATGTAACATCTGGTGATCATCAATTACCTTATGCATCAAAACGCCTTTTTTAAGAAAAAGACTCAGTCCCAAAGCAACACTGTACTTTTAATTTGCATCTTGATAAGGAAAACAAAATGACTATTTACACAGCTCACACACACACACACACACACACACACACACCACATGTGGCTTTCTTTGTTAGATGATGCAGATGCAGTATAAGTAACTTCCTGTTTCCTGAGCTGCAACTTTGTCACCAAAGTTGAGACATTTTGAAGCCATGTCCTTATATGGAAAGGTGTTGATGTTCAGAATAGATGTATAATTTAGCACCTGAGAGATCTGACATTACTGAAATTATAAGACGACAACAAAAGAAGCAGTTGACACTGTGTTTTTCGTGGTGTCCCTATGAACTACCATGTTTTGGCCACTTCCACTTCAATCCAAATCATTCTATTACACTGCTTATGCATGGTTTATCTCTGGAGTAGAGGGACACTAAACACTGCGGTGTAAAAGCACTGTTGTTACATGTGTGTGTGGGCGTGTGGCTGGCACTGATCATCTTCATATCTGTGAATCTCTTCTCTCCAGCTTACGACTGACGACGAGGTGCAGGGAGGCAAAGAATGTAGATTATACGGCAAAAGCAAAAAAAAACACTCAAGCAGCTAAACCTTAGCCAACCATCCATTATGTCGCTTAACATAACAGTGTTTCTTTCCACTGTGGTGAGGGATTTGAGAGAAAAACATTCTATTTGGGAGTCGCTTTAAAACGACCTGACAATACTACACAGCTGTGGATTATTTGGATAGTTGAAATTGGGTTTTAACAGCTGAGGGTGTGTTTGGAAAACAGGGGGTAATGGAGCTGGACAAACAGGCAATACTTTTCAGCTACAAGTGCAACATTCCTGCTTCTCATGATACTCACAGTCATGTTAATCTGAACACTTTTTCTGGATGTATTAAAAGGGCCAAATGATCCAAGGAAAATATCTTTCTGACAGGCATAGGAACTCAATTTGTGATGGAATTGACATCAGCATCAGTTCAATAATACACTCTATACTAGATTTGAAAAAAGAGCATTAGGGAGCGACATCATCAAAACATTAAAGGACTAGTGTGCGTGTCATGACGTAGGAAGAGGAAGAAGACCCACCGTGTGTGGGCTCATCAGAAAGAAAGAATTGCAAACTGTGAAGAGCAGCATTGAGGCCCATTTATACTCAATGACAGCGTTCACTTCGGGGCTTACGATGACGGACGAAACATTGCAATACCACTGGTTTATCGCTGCTTTATTTATCAGAGAGAAAACAGAGAGTGACTGCCAGGAGCTCGGCTTCACTCAGTGGAGCGCTGTGGTTTTATTCAAGGGGCTAGCCGGAAATTTACTTTGTCAAAAGTCGCGGCAGACATACGAAAATATTGAAAATGCCGCTTGTCCTCGATCCATCTCACCTGCAACACCAGTAAGTACGATTCCCCCATAAATGGAGGTATTATGGGTAGAGACAGATAACCTTTGAGACAGATGGGCAAAAATGGAGCATAAATGGGCCTTTACACCTGTGGAGCCCAAAATTATTATTAGAAGAAAGGGATAGCTCCCCTAAATTTGACGTACTGGACCTTTATGTGACCTATATTGTAATGAAAGTTTAAAAACGAAATTACATAGACCATCCATTGCAATGTCTGATTTCAGTATAGAAACAATTGTTCAGCCTTTGTGAACTTGCTTGTTTTTTTTTACCCTAACTCCAACAATAAATAGGTTTTGTTTGATAGGTTTTATTTTAGTGTGCCTTTTTAAATAAGTTACAGTCCTTAAACCTATGGGGAGCTGGAGTGTGCAGAGCAGGCTTTTCTCTGCTCAGACAACGCCCGAGTCAAAGTTAACGGGACTTAAAAGAAACAACATAACGGAAATGAAATGAGCACCGTAGCTGGAACACGGGGGCGTCCGGAATGAATGGCCTATAACGACGGCTCTCTGGTGGGGTTTAGGTTTCAATGAACGTACGAGTGTACAACACAGTGCGTTTCACACAACAGAACATCTCCCATTGTATTATATAAGTGTAGCTTACAATAGCAACGACAGGAAATGTGCAGGCGTTAGCTCGCGTACATGAAAGAAATAGTATAATGAAGCATGTGCACAGACAGCTACGAATGAGAAAACTCGGGCCTTGCTTTAAATCCACAGCGTCAGGATTTAGAAATGCATAATGCGATTTCTTAAAGAAATTACTGACTAATTGACTCACTGTGTTTACCCGGAATTTTAGAAGCCACACACGGGCAGGAAAAGCGGCTAGCGACGAGCACAATGTCCACCAGACGGAACGCTCGATATATATATAATTCATCCTACGCTGAAATTAAACTAATATTTCAAAAGATGTGAGACGTTAGTGATTAAAAACAGATGTAAAAAAAAATAATAAGCTACTCACCGCTTGTCTCGCTATTTCAGTGGACGCCATGGCAGAAGCCTTTAGCTGGAGGACGAAACCTCTGCTGCTCTTCAGTGAAGCGAGCCTACGTGGAATGTACCATTCTCTCTAACAGACTATTTCGGGTATTATTGACGTGTTCAATCTGACAATCGGGCCCACAGGTAATATAGTTGATTGGAAAATACATTTGAATAAAAAATTATTTCAGAAATTCCACCAGTCCGTGTTTTTGAAATGTCGTGATTACACGTTGTGACCGACCCCTCCGTGGAATGCGTTCATGGTCTCGTCCAGTGAGAAAGGCAAGTGAACCGCAATCAATGAACTGAAGCAAGTAGTAATTTTGGTTCTTTGGGTCAGTTCATTTTGTTTTGCTGCTTTGAATCACACATTTAACATGACTTAAAATAAAAACAATCACAGCTATGATCATCAAGTTTTTTAACTTTTTATTACATTCCATATTCTTTGTCATGTAACCATTTGTATATTTACTAATTGTTATATAACTACACAGCTCTAACACCTGAAACACCACAAAAACCTACCTATATGTGCTGTTTAGTGACTCTTTTTAAGGATGTATGATTTGTGTTACAATGTAGATATTAAAATTATGATGACAATACTTGGGCTGCAACACATTGTCAATAAAAACAAGGTTTCTGATTTTTCAGCTTCTCAAATCTGAATATTTCATGGTTTCTTTTCTCTATATTACAAATAAAGAGAATTAGAACTGACTCATTTTGTTTTGCAGTCATTTTTATGGACCAAACAAGTACTCAATTATCGAAAAGTATTCAACAGATTATGAAAATGATCGTTTGCAAAGTAGAACAATGTGTGAGTGAGAAGTTTGATGATATGAAATTTAAATTTGTACTATAGCACGGAAATTATAAAATAATGGACAGACAGTAATGGATAATGCAGCCAATATTCGGCATTCTTCATAAATGTTTGTATCTGAATGTGACCTCACGTACTGTCATTGTATTGGTATTTAAATCATTTAATTTGATTAAATATATATTATTTATAGATATGGTTGTATGGAAGCCACTTGAAAAATGAAGATATATATTAGAAAGTTGACACTAAGTCAAATATATAATATTTATGTCATAATTATGAGAAAATAAGTCATAATTAAACATTAGAATTAATAATTATGAGAAAGAAAGTCATAATTATCAGATACTAAGTCATAATTATGAGAAAGTAAGTCATAATTAACAGTTAGAATGAATAATTATGAGAAAGAAAGACATACTTATGAGAAATTATGGGGAAATAATATATTTTAATTTTGAAAGTGGCAGAAACGGGCTTACATCACATGTGATGTTAATTCTTATAGTTATTGGTTGAGGAAAAAAACAAAAACATTAACTGAACGCTTGGAAACGCCCCGCGGAAGTCACGTGGGTTGCGTCGACCAATAGGGTGAAAGTAGTGAATTTAAAAACGAGTCGCGGTTCCGGGTGAACGGAATCATACCACACCACGTACGGCTTCATAACAACAAACTCTCTGCGCTCCCGGTGAGGACTTAGCTGACAGTGTCTTTCAGCACAGCTGAGGTAAAGTTCACGGCGGAGATTGGAAGTCACTACAGCATTTATGTTTTCCCCTTTTAGCTCATAAACTCAGTCAGACGATGCATTGCTTCGATGCTAGCTAGCTCAATGTTAGTCGATTTGATTCAGGGCAACTAAACGGCTTGTTGTCAACTTTTTAACTGACTTTTTTAGGCAGACCGGCTTTAGCTTCAGGCTGCTTGGTTACACATTGGCTGCTAAAACCACGTAGCTGAGCTATAGTTGGCTTACTGTTGGTCAACAAACGTTGTTTGAAATCGCCACACAGATTGTATGTAACGTCTCCTCACTTAAACCAACTGTAACCGTTGGTAAACTGTCAGTTTTCATGTAAAATCTACTGAGTAAGGTGGAGCAAGGCTATAAATAGCTTTAAAAATGACTCCTAAAATTCTAAAATCTAAAACAGGGGTGATGTCGGAAGTATAATAGCCTTATGTGTTGTTGCTAATACCAGCTTGTACTTTCAGATACAATGGCCACCATTAACTTTGCAGAGAGGGAAAATGCATGTCTCCATGGACCCACACTGAAGATGCGAGAGCGACTTCAGTCTGCTCCAGGTAGAAAAAAAATGCTTTCCTTGTTTTTGTATTTAAACCGTCTGTAATGTGAAATGTGCAATAACCTGTGTTTTGGTGTTTTCCCCCCCACCAGAGAAACTCTTCAAGTCTCCTATGATCGCCAAAACCATGAGCACTCCTCTGCCATCTGGACGTAAAGCTTTTGGCGCGGTCAACAAAAACTCGACCCCTGCAGTCAACGCACAAGAGAAGAAACTCCTAAAGCCTCAGGTTGGACAGAGTTTAAATGAGAATTATCCTTTGACAACAAACCACTTAGTTTTTTCTCTCCATGTGGCAGGTGTATGCCTCTGTAGAAAATGTGTATGCTTGATATTTCAAACTAAAATGTTGTTCCTTCACAGGAAACTAAGGTAGAAAATGGTTCTCAATCCAAAGTGGAGGGCTATCCAGACATGGAGCAGCTCCACTCTTATGATCCACTGGGTAACTGATTATGTTTTTCCTTCTATTCCACCGAAGTAGTTTTTAAAATGGTTAAATTTGGCTACTGATCATTCCCTCTGCTTTTCCCCCCCCAGAATTTGAAAAGTACAGCATACCTGAGGACGTGGTCCTTTTCAGTCGCTTTGCTCTGCCTGGACTGGCATCTTTCCCACCATCTCCAAGTCTGTATGAGGAGGACCTGGAAATGTCTGACCCTCTCCCACAGCCATCACCTGTGAAGATGCCAAAACGTTCAGGTAACGATACTCTTTAGGGACATATTCATTTGACTAGGTCTTTAAGTTAATCCACCAAAAACACCTGACAGTTAAAAGTGTACTTTATAGTAAATTAAATAGCATTCCTTATTTTAAGCTCATAATGTTTTCAACTATTTGACCACACACGATGGGATAAAAACATGGATGATTTTAACAACTTAAACTTCTCCATCACTATGAACAAACGCAAGACTGTTAAAACGATTAAAAGTCTTTATAGAGAGAAAAGATGTGGATTGTTTACAAGACTTTTTGCCCTCTCTTCCAGATTATTACTGCGAGTTGGACGCCTTTCTTCAAACAATCGATGAGCTGACCATTGAACTCCCTCCAGATCCTGTCACTGACTGAATGTTAAATGTTTGATTGTTACTTTTACTCTTCCTTTTATTGAAATAAAGTCATTTTATCCTTCCAAGCTGCTTGTTTGACTCCCATTACTCCCGGCAGTAGGGTTAAGTGGTGACCGGCTGAGAAAGCAGCAGGGAAACATTCCGTATATTACTTCCTGCTTCTTTTTTCTTTTTTTTCTAAGTCCACCAGTGGTCACATGTGAGGGATTCCTGCCATTGGTTTTTGCTGAAGATTAGAAATGAACTTTGTCTCAGTTCCTCTTACAAAAGGAAAAGTGAGTCGCTGCTTGAGTGTGTTCTGCCTTGGCTGCCGTCGAAACATCGCTGTAATTTATCAACTACCTCAAACTAAACGGACATACACACCTGAGTTTAAGAGTGAGCTGCTCTGAAGCTTGGACACAGAACAGGTGAGTTCTAGCAGTTTCTATCAAGGCACAGTCGGAGTCTTTTGTTTCTTTAAAATGAGGAACTAGAATTTTAAACTTGCAAATTAGGAAGCATTGAAATATTGTGTTTATGTTTTCTTTCTTATGGTGCAGGAAATGAGTCCCAGTTTTGACAATCATATCTTTGGGGTGTTTGGATAAAAAGGAAGTAGCCTTGAGCAGATACAGGATCAGCATGTATGAGGGCGGCAGATCCGCAGACGGTGGATGTGAAGCAGCTGTCAGCAGTGACAGTAGCATTGACGCCCACAGTAACGGCAGCAGCAGCAGCGCGGTCACAAAGGCCATCATTGTGGAGAGACTCTCTCGGTATGGGCTGCAGGTCATGCCCAGTGCCGTCCAGCGTAGGTCGAGGCTGCAGAGGCAGCAAGAAGTCGTTGACAGCTCCGGGCCGCTGCAGGGGGAAGTTCCGGAGAGAGCGTCGCTCACACCCGCTATGCGTAAGAAATACCTCAAAGATCTGCTTTTCAGTAACTCCTCAAACAGCGGCTTCAGCAGCGCACTGTCCTCCTCGCACACTCCCCCTCCTCCTCCCCGTGCGAACCCCTCAGATCAGGACGCGGAGTGGGCTCTGTACCCGATGGAGCACGCGTGGATGCTTTCTGCAGCCGAAGGGAACTACGACACCCTGCTGGAGTTCATCTCCGTGGATCCCGGTCTGCTAACGAGGCGGGATTTCATCAGCGGGTACTCGGTCCTGCACTGGCTGGCCAAGAGGGGACTGGACGAGAACCTGGTCAAACTTTTGCGTTACGCGGAAACCGCGGGGATCGCGGTGAACGTGAACCAGCGGGGCAGCGGCGGCCTCACCCCGCTGCACATCGCCAGCATTCACGGACACTACATGGTGGTCAAACTGCTGGTGGGGGCTTTCGGGGCCAATCTGGACGTGATGGACTACAGTGGGAGAAGAGCGTGGCAGTATTTGAGGGGAGACGCCCCGCCGGAGATAAAGGAGCTGCTCGGGACCTTCGATGAGGAGCACGGTGGGGGGTGTGGAGTCACGGTCAACCAAAACAACAACAACGTCACAGCAACAGCAGCAGCAGCCAACGCGACGGACTCGACCTCCGGTGATGAGGTCGATGGTGGAGACACAGAGGAAGTGAACTTCTTCGACAGGACTCAGAGAATTGGCAGCTGGAGATTCGGCTCCATCAGAAAATTACTGCCATCCTTTTCGTTTCTTGGCAACAAAAGTTGAGCATTTCTTCAAATGACATCACTTTTTGAACTAATTCTGTCAATCCACACCCGAATCAAGGATTCACTACAAACTTATTTCTGACCAAAATCACATTTAAGTCCTTTTCTTCTGTTCTTTTAATTATGGTACTTTGTTTGGCAGGATTTGAAACAAACATGACTTGGAAAGACAGACAATGACCAAGCCAAAACAAAGGGAATCCATAGATAATCCACTCAAGATAAAGCCTGCATGCCTTACAGTCATTAAAGGAATACACAACCATCACTAAGCCCAGTTTTAATAAAAACAACCTGCTTTTAAACATTTGCTGACGTGGCCATGTTTTTCTTCAGTTTAAACACTAATGCTTAAACAGTTTGTCTTTGCTATTCAAGAAGCCTAATTTTGGCCCAGAGTGCTCCCTGTAGAGCTGCGTCAGCATTACTTCTCTCCAGGTGTGGTTTCTGCCTCAGAAAACAAAACTCAGCCTATAAATGAAGGGTTTGGCTCCAAAGTTCAGGGTAAGACAAAACTGGCAGATTTCAAGTTTGATCACAGATCTTTTATTATCAAACATGACAAGATAACATTGCGCTCCCCACCCCCACAGTCAGGCACAGCAGCTGGAGGTCTGGACAGATGTTGGGTTGGGGAGGACACACGGATCCAGGGACCCTCATGTTTACAGGCCAAGCTTGGTCCTCCTCCAGTGTCTCCTCTTGGAGTTGTACCTGAAATGGAACAATGTCATCAAAAGGTTATGAGAAGAAAATTGGGACTTTCATGAAGGTTCAGGTTTACAAACAAACATCTGTATTCAGCACTTTCCCCTTTTTAAAGCAATAAACCTCAACTGAGACTAAGGAAAAGTTAAGCTCGTAATATTTCCAGTAATTCACAGCTCTCCACAATGAGTCACTCTGTACTCGACATTGTTTCCACTCTCCTAGCCTCATTTTAAGGGCAAACACTTGGAAAACTATATAAAAAAAAAATTATGCAACTGTAAAGATCAATGATGGGACAATACAGCACTCTTGTGATAAAAATCACTTAAATTCATGATGGTGAATTTCCATAATTGGGTACCACCCAACTCACACTGCACCCTGCCTCTATGGCCCCTCTCTGATTCTCTGCTCAAGCTACTACCCCCCACGAGAAAACAGGATTTAATAGGAGTGACTTCAAAAATCCTGTCACTGCACGTTTAAGAAAATATAATCTAAAAAAAAACACATCTCAATGATATCGTGAACGCCAATTACTTAATCAAAAAAAGGGAAATGTTTACATTGTGCCATGCTTAGTAGAGATGTAGATCATACCCAAATGTGAATATTCTTAATGTACAAATAACCATAGAACAATAAGATAACATGTTCAGCTACAGAGCTTCCCCTTCATCAACACAGTGAGCAGGGAAAAGAGCTCCACAGCAGAAAGATGCTCTCAGCAGGATTAATGACAGCACTCCACAGAACTGAAGTGCTGCATTTGCAGACCTGCTTTACATGACATGGAGTAATCATAGAGCATTACATACTGCATCCACCCTATACAATGCAACATAAGGACTGCCGTGCATTTCAAAACAAAAACATTCAACAGCTTTAAGGAAATATATTTTTCAAACATTAAACAGTTCGAAACGTAACTGGGCACATTTTTTTCTTCAGAATCCTGATATTTAACTCTGATCATTCTGATGTCACCTGTGCAGCTGCTGAACACGTTAAGCAAAATTTATCACCACTGACTGCAGCGTATGTGAACATGAAGTAGACTGGACCTGAACAGTTCATCAGGGCAGGGCATTGTAAATAAAGTTTGTACAAGTACAGCTTAAGTGGCCTCTTTGATATTGAATTATAATGTGGCGGGGCTGGGTTTACACATTGGACAAATTTGAACATGTATCAAAGCAATCGTCATTTGTTCAAGTTTTCAGTCCCCCCCCCCCATGTTTCCCCCCGGAGTTAATTTTCAACTGTCTGACCAGATATTCATCACACAATTAGACCGTTTAAGGATTCTTCACTATTAGATTAAGAGAAATCAGATGTTTTCAGACAGACTGAGTGTCAAGTCAATTCTAAGTGATTAAACCAGTTGCGTTTACAGACATAGACAACCCATCATTATGGATTACTTTGGTTTCGGTATCAGCATAGACGTGCATGTGACATACATTTTAAACGGATTGCAGACCATGCCTTCACATAATCAAATATAATATTTAGATATGCACAGAAGTAATTCTGAACAAGAACAAGTGCTACACACAGCTTAAGATTGTACAGACCAAAGTCAGGGGATATTAGCCTACAAAAAGTAAGACAACTTGGGAAACCGTAAATAAGTGTGGAGTGATGTGGTCACCGTCACATCTCCTGGTTCCTGCTGCCGGGTTGTGCTTCGTTTAAAATCGACGCAAACTTGTTACCTCGCAGAACATATGTAGTTGCATACACGTGTACTCTCTAGTGCATATGAAAACAACGTGTCAAAGTCACCTGATCTTGTTGCCAGTCTTCATTCTGATCCACTGAGGAATCGGCCTGTTCTGTTTCTGCTTCTTAGCGAGGAAACGCTTGATCCTGAACGTCTTGTGGGACGACTGAGAACATCAAAAAGCTCAATTAACACAATTTCAACAAACACAAACAAGTAGTTTTACACAACACGGCGTACATATGGCGTCAGACTGACATGTGTGAACGTATTGCAAAGTAAAACTTCAGCCCAACATGCGTAGCGGTGCTGAGATGCTACCGGCTAGCAACACTGAGCCGCTTCAAAATGCGTGTAAGTCATTCTTACAGACAAACATATACATCAAAAACATTCCCGCTAGGATATTTCTTTAATAATTAGCGTCATTATGTAGGTTAAAACGCGCTGTTCACGCGGATGTTTGGTGATTTCATATTTACCATTTTGTCCACAGTCCTTTCCCCACTATGGCGGTGGTCGAAGAGGAAGAAGGAAGTGACGTCGACGTTTATATCTGCTAAGCGTCCGGCGAACAGGTTGAGCGTTCTGCGAGCAGCGACACCTACTGGAGAATGTTTACAAGCTTTCTACACAGAAACACTGCGACTGTTGATCCTCTTTACGCTAGAATAATTCAATTTTAAAGGTTATATTAACCTTTAATCTTATAATTATGTTATGAATGCTTATTTTTTGGTTTGTATTTAGTTCATTGACTGCATGTATGAATGTATTGTTATGCACGTGTAGTTCGATTAGAGAATCATTAGAATCCTTATAAAATAAATTCTACTGTTTGTATTTTCAGTATTTTTAAATTCTTTATCAACAAAATGAGGGATTCAGCATTTGAGTTTTAATTTTTTTTATTTCTAGTCACATGTTTACTGTTTTATGATGCTTCCTGAACATAAACAAAGCTCTGAAATTATTATGAATGAATTACTAGTTCATAATTTGTGCTTCCGCAAAAAAAATTAAAGGGTAATTCGTCAACTTACAAAATTTAAGTATCTAGAAATTAAACTGCTGCAGTTTTATTCAATCATTTACCAAAAAAAGGTGTTTCTGGTATAACAAGACAAAGACGATCTCTATCAAAGACACCAAAAGACACAAGCTTTAACAAAAGACTTTTATTTGCAGTCAGAAGTGTCTCCTGCATGTAAGCATCACCAGCAGTGATATGTTCTCATGCCGTCTTCAGTTCATAATCAGATTAGAAAAAAGGGAAAGGCCACAGGTTGATCATTCAGATTAAAGTCCACATGCAGACATGGTGGGTATCACACAGCAGTATTAGGCAGTAATGGCTATTACTCCTCAGTGAGTGTATGAATGCATGAACGTGAGGATATACATTGAGAATGTGAGTAAGTTACACACACACAGTGGATCACTTTCAGAACAGTTCTGCACATGGTTTTCCCTCCCCAGGCAGAGTACATGGACATAATTTCAACAGAAAACAGCAACGATACAATAGACATCATGCTTATGACAGTGGAGAAACAATATTGTTGGCAAAAATTGATATGTTGAGTGACTGAATGTGATTTTGATGATAGAGAAATGAAACGCCAATGTTTTCAGTTTGGACCCCTTTTTATAATCAGAGAAACAACACTGAAATAAGGTCACTTTGAGTGCACGACATCCAAGAAAGCTTTGGATTTACCTGTTTGAGGGTTACTGTGACCTTTCCTGACAAATAATACTAAAAGAAGGTCACATTCAGGCACTAAGAGGCTCCAGCATCACACCACCTGCCTCTCAGACTGGGAACGCCAGGATGTGGCTGTGCTTCAGCTGCTGCAGTGCACGACGTCGCCCTGAGGCACCACACCACTGCTCCGAGCCTCAGAGGTCTGTTTCTCTACTCTCCTCTCCAATCATTCAAGGGCATTAAGTAGAAATCTGCTCAGTCGTCTCCTTTGTCGCCCACTTTCTTGGTCTCAGGATCTGGATTCCTGTCCGCAGAATTGGATTCGGCTCCTCCGCTTCCTGGATTCCGATTGCGGCTTCTGGCCCCGGGTTGATAGAGTTGGATAGCAGGTCGGTCCTAGTGCACAAACAACACTCTTAGAAATAGAATAAAACAAGACATGAGCGGACAACACCTTCAAAGACTGAAGTTACCTTATTTCGTAGTCTCTCTCTTTTGCTACTTTCCTCCTTCTTGTTGTCTTTGGCAAACTTCTCCGGCCTCTCCAAGTGAGCGGACTCCCCACAGTTGTCTTTTTTCTTCTCCAAGGCATGCTCCTTTTCTCTTTTTACCTCGTCATCCCGCTTCCTGTTTGAGTTCTCCCCGTCGTGCCGTTCCCTCCTTCTCCGCCGGTCTTCGTCCTGTCGCCTGATGCGCTCCTTCTCTTTCTGCCTGCGCTCCTTCTCCCGCTCTCGTTCCCGCTCTCTGTCTCGGTCGCCGTCGCGCTCTCTGAACTCCTTCCGCCCGTCGTCGTCCGCTCTGTTAATAAAGCGCACGGCCGCTTTAAAAGGTCTGATCAAAGCGAATGTTGTGGAAAAAAACAAGACTTAAGCTACTAACTTCCTTCCTCGATCCTCCTTATTGTCGATGTGCTGACGCCTCTTGTGATCGGTGCTCCCCAAGGGTCTGTCATCTTTGCCGTGCTTCTCTGCTTTCTTGGCCTTTTCCTTTGGCTTCTCTGAATCAGCATCGTCACCTCTGTCTGGCTTCTTCAAAAGCTGAACAGGTGCAGATAAAAGATATATTACTATTGCAATGATGGCAGCCTATAAAAAACTACCTGGAAAATAAAAAAATAAAAAAATAAAATACGAATTACAACTACCCTCGTCTACAGCAGCACACACACCTTAATTTTTGGTTCTTCTTTGACTTGGTCCTTGTCTTTCTCCAGTGGCTTCTCAAGTCTCTTCATCTTCTCTGCCTCCTTACGCTTCCTTCTCTCCTCCTCCCTCCACTTGCGTCGCTCCTCGTCCCGCAGACGCTTTCGCTCCAGCTCTCGCCGCCTCCTCTCTTCTTTCTTTTCCTCCCTGATTCTCTGAACAGGCAGGAGACGAGTTTGTGTTTAATTAAACATGCCGTTTAGCAGACTACAACATCACACATTTGAGCCATTTCACATAGTTACCTGTTTATTTTTCAGGAAGTCCAGCAGAGGAGTTGTTTTCTTGGCTTCAAGGAGGAGAACAGTATACATTTTAACTTCATTTAATAGCAGCACGTCTATTATAACATACGTAGGTGCAGTAACTGTCCACATACCTACTAGTTCCTTTGATTTTGCCTCAATCTCTTCCAACAAGGTCTCAGGTGTTGACGTCAACTTTTCCTCATCTCCGTTGTAATATTCAAGGAACTTCTTGTAATCGGGATCTTAAGCAAATGATACAGGTAAACACATGATCACTCTTGCGGCAGTGAGTCGTTATTTCAGTGGGAACAAATGGCCAATAACATATATATATATATATATATCTTTACCGTCACTTATCGTTCCACACTTTGCATCCTTCTTCTTGCTTCTCTTCTTGGCAGTCTTCTGAAAGGGCGCAAACTCGACAACGGCAGGATACTCCTGACCTGTTACGGGTAAGCACAAAGTGGCAAGCATGAAGCCTCAAATCCTCAGAAAAGTCTATGACTAAATTACCTTATTATGAGATGTTTATATGTTTAGGGATGTGACAGTATATAATATTATTGCACGTTGTGATGAAAAACACACATCGTAAGTTCACAATAAGAAAATGTGCGCAAATAATACTGTGAATCGCAATTTCTTTGGTCAAGATAATTGTGACAGAAAAAGCTCACATGATCCAATGCTTACCTCTGCTGTCAATGAATACATATCCATCAAATCGATCTCTGAAGAGAACTATATCCTCTTGATTTTTGAAGTTGATGTAAGCCCTTGCGAACAGATGAGGGTAAAGGCTGAAAAGGAAAATGATAAGTTTGGTCAAGTTAAAAACTTCCGTGAATATATGCACGCGTGTACACGGTGTCAAAATGCACCTGGTATCGTTAGAGAAGAACTCCATGTAGTCCAGATCTGGGAGCGGCTGGAGCTGCTCCTCCAGCTCGTCCTTCGTCAGACTCGGTGGTAAACGCCTGATCACAATCTGGAAAAAAATATCACACATAACAGATTCAAATATTAGCATAGGTAAGAGACCGAACACTGTGAGAAGCTGTATAATCTGTTAAATGTCTCTAAAAGACTGGCTTCAACTTCAAAATGACACTCTGCGTATTAAACCGGCCAAAACATGACGTTATTTCGTGCAACAACATCCACAACTGACGAGTTTTTTTTGCTGCAAATAAAGCTAACGTGGCTAGCAAATTTCACCTTTGTCATGGCCTCTTTCTTTTCTTTGGCTCTCTCCATCTTTTCTCCATCTTCGCTCCTTATGTCCAGTCTTTTGTCCTTGGGTCGGGTGTTTTCCTTGTCTTCCTTCATGGCTGAAACGTTATTTATTCCTGCGGTTTAATTACAATATCATACCGCAGACTTGTTTACTTTCTTAGCAAGTTAGCAGTAGCCGGCTAGCTGCGAACGAATTCATCGTAACTTCCTCTCCCCGTTGAGCGTACAGTTCAGGCTTGCCACAGAAGGGGGCGCTGTTTCTTAAAAGTATAATGACATTTGAAGTGTTATAATATATTTTACTATTACTTCTGTTCATGTATTGTTTAAGCTGTTACATTGTACTATTGTGCTTTGTACTTCATAAACTCAAAAGTTGTTTTAGGTTTTGTTCTATTTCGAAAAAAACGCATCAAAGCTTCCTTTCCTCATCCACTGCCCTTCAAAATAAAAGCATGCACCGGAAGTGTATGTCTTGATCCCCGGAAGAGCAACACGAGTCACCAGAACGGTGGACATTTTGTTAGCTTCTTAGCAAAATAAACCATAGAAAGGAGCGCTGGGGGCAACTCGGACGTCCTTTGATTTGTTCTCGGTCGTCTGACAGTTATAAGCTGTCGTCATGTGGTATGAAATTATTCCCGGAGTCGCCGTCATGGCCGTGTGTCTGGCGATTCCCGGCATCGCCACCAGGCAGATCCAAAAGTACACAAACGGAGTAAAGGTGAGGGGGAGCTGCCTGCTAATGCTAATGCCCTGCTAACAAACACAGTCTGACGCCCGTGCAATAAACGCGCTGCGAGTCCAGAGTTTTTCCTGCCTTTAAGTATTTAATCAAACACTTTTCTGTTCCCCGTAGGATAAGAGATGCGCTCGCCGTCGGTGGGAGTGGTTTCTGATGGAAAGAGACAGGCGAGTGTCGGGAACAGGACACTATTATAATTCCAAGGTGAGTCCATCTGTCAAGTTTTAAAAGGGATATTTTCCTACATGGAAAACAGCTTCTATTCCCTATCAATGACTATTGCAACTATTATCATTTGCACCATTAAAAGTCAATGGGACAGGCTTCAAACAAAAAAGTAATCAAAACTGAGGAAACGGCAATATTGATAAAGTAATAATTTCCTGACTGAAGTTATACTAATCTTTTGTTCTTTCTCAACAGGGACTCGAGAACATCCACTGATGGCCAGGAAGAAAAATTCCCCTAAAGCAAAGTGCTTTTTTGTACATTAAAAGGTTATATTTAACATCAGCTGTTTGTTCTTCCGTTTTCAATGAAATTGTTCCTCGATGGAAACTATTTCAGGCTTCCTGGGTCATACGTTGAATTAAAATAGGTGAGAGTGGAGTCAACATCAGTTGCACAGGTGAATTTAACCATCTGTGACAAAACGAGACACTCTGTGTGGACGAACGATTATCATGCATGTAATAACTCAACCTATGTCAGGAAAGAGGTGATGTAAATGCATTGTTGAGAGGGACTGAATGCTCAGATCTACTTTGGTCACAGAAGCTAAAAGAGAATAGGAAAAAAAAGTCATGTCTGGTCAATAATAATAATAAAATCATTCATCATCAATCAACAGCTGGGACTCATGACACTTCCCATCTCATAAGGTTTATAATTGTCTTAAAAGCAACTTAAATCACCACCAGAACTTACTTTTTGAGACATGCTCATAACAGAGGCAAACACCTAATCTCCTTGGAAGATAATCTGGGATAATAATAATGGATATATTAATGACAATCAGTGCTAGGATCCAGCCCACAATGCACCAGTGTTGGTGCACAGTTGCAGAACTACCGTATTCCCTTATACTCAGGTGCGACTTGTATATGAAAAATATATAATTTCACATGTTCGTTATTTTCACACCGACAGCCGCGAGAGGGCGCTCTCGGCTCGTGTGCCAGTATCTGCTACTACTATTGCGCCTAGGATAAAGACGAACACAAACACAAATGGCATCGAAAAGAAAATCCTATACTGCAGAATACAAGCTGCAAGTAGTGAAATATGCGGCCGAAAACGGTAATCGAGCAGCAGACAGAAAGTTTGGAGTGAACGAGAAACTTGTGAGGAACTGGCGGAAAGCGGAGGATACTCTCAGTGCAATGAAGAAAACAAAAAAAGCTAATCGCGGGCTAAAAGCTAGATGGCCACAGCTGGAGGAACGCGTCCACAAATGGGCGCTTGAAGAACGTGCTGCCGGGAGAGGCTTGTCAACGGTGCAGTTACGTCTCCACGCTCAGGCAGTTGCCAAGGCGATGAACAAAGACGACTTTACGGGAGGACCTTCCTGGTGTCACCGCTTCATGCAACGCAACCGCCTCTCTATGGGAGCACGGGCAAAGGTGTCCAAAAAAGTGCCTGCAGACTTTAAAGCTGAGGTCGACTGTTTCGGTGAGTTTCTTGAAGAAGCAAGTCCAGTTAAAAATGCAACTTATATATGTTTTTTTCTTCTATTATGCATTGTTTATCTGGTGCATACGGTAATTAAAGATTCTGTAAATATCTTTTTTTTGCAACACTTCTTTATTTGCATCTTTAAGATATCTTAGAATTAAACTGAAATACTTGTTGTCACTGCAGACTACAATAGGCAGTGAATTGCAGAGTAGAACGACTGTAGAAGTACAGTCAATTTAAAAGCAAAGTGAAAAATACAAGACGAAAACTTGTCAGGGTTCTATATTCCCCATTTACAAAAAGGACAATTATTATTCACATGATTTTACAGTAAGTCACAGGACAAACAGTAAAGGTGTCCACGGAAGGCAAACTGGGAGGCGCATGGCGATGTTCACTTCTCCTCCTTGCCTTTGGTTTTCCGGTACACCATGTCCCTGAAGCTCGACAGGATCTTGCTCTCCCTCTTCCTTCTCTCTTCCTGGTTAAAAGACGCCAGCGCTCTCTTTTCATCTGCGCTGTAGATCTGGTTTTCCTTTCTCAGACGCACGGCCTCCATACGTCGATGTCTGCGGGGTTACATGTGAGAATATGTCAGTACTTTAAAGTCTATTTATATTCTTGGGGGGGCATTTCTGAGGAAAACGTGACATTTCTGCATCCCATTGAATATTAACCACCAACCCCACTGAGTGGATTTCACTTTGATCGGACTTAAAACATGTATTTAGCTCAATATTGACAGCAAACAGAGGAACACTAATCAGTACACGTTATACTGCCACCTGAAATACTGAATTGCTGCTGCATAAACCGAATCAAGTACCTGCTGCCGCTCATCACGTAACCAGACTTCTCAAAGTTTGCGATTTCATCGCTGGTGAGACCGATCTCTCCTCTTCTCGGGATACGTTTGCCAGCTTTCACGTACTCTGCCATTGCGGCACCTTCACCTGGCAACAGTGCATGACCAAAACTGGAGGGAGAGGAAACAAAGCACTTGAGAGAGCGTTGCATTTGTGTATCTAATACAGTTTGTTAAGTAGAGTACAGTAGATCTGCACTGGGCATAATTTCTTTGTAACAAAATGGTGATTTTTAAATGTTGTGGTGTTTGAGAATCTCTAGTTAGAATAACAAGAGTGAACTCACTCCAATGGCTTGTCGTCCGTGGACATGTGGGTAAGTGGAGCTTCGGGGCCGACCACGTTGTCGTCCGCGCCGGTTTTCTCCACCCACAGGACCCCATTAGGATCCTCCTCCTCTTCCTCCTCTGATCCCTCACTGCTGGAGTCGCTCGACTCCTTACGACTCTTCTTTGCTTTTGCCTTCTTCTTCTTGGACTTCTTGGACCTGATGCAGAATGTTAGAGTCAAGCATCATGTTGTGTTTTTGTGTGACTGAACCACTCATGAAAAGTTGCATCGCAACACTTACTTTTTGCTCTTGTTTTTCTTCTTCTTTTTCTTGGTTTCTTCTTCTAGAAGATAAAAACAGGACAGTTCATCTCATTAATTTGATGAAACCTACTGTAATGAACTTATTTAAACCAATGTGAACATGACATTCTTACCATCTGATTCTGACTCCAGCTCACTGTCCTCACTGTGCTTTTTGTTCTTCTTCTTCTTTGATTTCTTCTTCTTTTTTTTCTTTTTCTTCTTCTTTTCTTCTGTTAGTGACAGACAGGATTTATTGTAAATTCAAACAAAATACCACATCACAGCAACTTGTTCCTAATTGACCAGTGCGTGTGTGCTGTACCTTCTGAGCTGGACTCTGAACTGCTGTTTTTCCCATCTTCTTCTACAGGTGTGAATTCATCAGAACTGGTAGAGTGCAAACAGGAAGAAAGTGTCACGATTGTCCAAAACGATGACGACGACGACAACAAAAATGGTAAAGAAGAGATTCATAACTCACTCTGGTTCCTTAACTCTTGGTGAATATCCCCAAACTTCAGGGCAACCACACTCACCGATCCGCTCCCTCTCTTGTAGACGCCTGTAACACAGAGACAGATAGATGCAAAAGTCGAAAACAAACATACATACTTTTATACAGTATTAATGACAACAACAAATGGTTAACATTAAAGTTATGTGGTTAAAACCAATCTAGTTGGTAAACAATTGAACAAGCCCAACGAGGAGACTGATGTATGAATTAAATACTACAATAACGCCATTTTATTTTTACTAATAATGATTTGATATCCTATTTCCTGTCAGATTAGCAAAATTGTGGCCCTTCACTTGCTCATATGTCCAAAACTTGAGAGTAAGGTCAGGTTATGAATATGAAGGTGTTGCAGAATGAAAGAGTAATTTTCATTACAAAAAAACACTGCTTATTTTATATATATATACACATTAAGCTTTGCCAAGATTGGATTTCGAAATCTCAGTGATTCAACTTTTATCTTTGTCTATGTTTTTCTGAGTTCCCGTCTTCTTCTGTGGAATATCAGAAGTAAATGTAAATAATGCGCAAATGATTAAGGGTCTTACCTGGCGATAAAGGCCTCCTGTCTCTGTCTCTGAGCGTCGTCCCGCTGCTGATCGTAGTAATAATCATCTTTGAAGCTGCCATGTTTCTGGGGCGCGTCTCGCTGCTCAGGCCAGTGGCTATGGCCGTTGTTTGAGGTGCTGTTGTTGTTGTGATTGTTGTGACGCTCTCTGTCCCGAGACCTGGATCGGGACCGAGAACGAGATCCTATTCGGATCCGCCTGATGTTCCTGGCCTCTCGGAACCGATGTTCCCGTTCTTCCCGTTCCTTTTCCCGGTTCCGCGGCCTCGGGAGTTTAGGTCCAAAGCTGTCCGGCGACAGGCTATGATCGCGGCTGCCGCTGCGGTTTCGGCTGCGTGAGCGGCTCCGATGTCTCCGCGCCCGAGGACTTCGAGGCCCATGGCCGCCGTCAGAGCTCGAACGATCCGACAGAGGCATCCCGACCGACTTTTTCAAACTTAAACACCACAAAGTCTACCTTTAAGTGTATTTAGAATACGTTTAATGTCGACATTAACATACGACGCCTGTGCGCCTTCTCTTTGCTAACGTATGTACGACACAGGGCAGCGCCAGTGTCCGTCTCCAAACACAAGCCGGGTATTCTTCACCACGTCTTTAGTTCCGCTTGTTAAAAAAGTTGTTTTAAAGTTAAAATACGACACATTTTTTCGAATAATCATTTCTGCACAATTCGAAGTTCTTTTTCACAGTTCTAAATTATCCACATACTTTTGCCTTTGATCTATCGTTGATCCGCCCTCTAAAACAATTCTAACAGCCCTGAACTGAAGGACAGATCCATTTTTTAAAAATAACAACCATACCGAACTTCTGTAGAGTCCAGAGTTCTACAAAAGAAATGTTTCTTATGTTTATTAAAGAAAGGGCAAAGGCAACATGCAATTTGTTTATGTGTCTGGTCAGAAATTAATAGAAAACTAACTTTTTTTCCCCCAATTTACTCTGTAGTGACATTCTTCCAGCAGCAACCATATATTACAATTACTAATTAAATAAAATACACGTGATGAATAATTATTTGTCCACATTTATAAAATATACGCCATGACGTAGGCGTACCTAAACCTTTATTTTGAAAGTACTGACGAGCGGCGCTATATTATTTTGAAATTATTAGGGTGAACCGGTGCTCAGTCCGTCGTAAATATCACTCCACTCACACACTCTTACAATGTTAAAATTTAACAACCATAAGTAAATCTCTTGTGTATAATTTGAATGATGTTATGACGGTTTTGATTCGTGCTCCTGTGTGTTCATCATTGTGCTCATGTCCCCACTACAGCGACTCCTAGTGGCTGCTCGGTTATCGGCGGGCTGCAGGAGGCTGTATGTCTATTAGTCATTGTTTGTAGCCAGATAAGTTAGCACCTGGAGGAGACAGTGGTGACTGGAAACATCAAGATTGGAGGTAAAACAGTGTTCACGTTAGATGGCTTTGCTCCGTCGTGAGAGTTTTGGTATTCGCCGGCGGTTTGCAGCTAACAGGAAGTCAGCAGGCCGCGCTGTTCCTGAAATAAAGATGTAGAGTGAAGGAGCTAGCGTTATCTTTTGTTAGCTGGCTAACAACGGAATTAAAAGAGGTGTCAAAGTAGAACGTCACCTTATCAAAGATGATTCATGCGCGTTTCCACTCGTGTGGTTTTATCAGAGTCTTCACATTTAAACCCGTTACTACAACTTTGGCTCCCTAAAGTTGAGCTAGCATTAGCTAAGGGAACGAAATTAACATGTTCACATTCGTGGTCTGTTTGTTCCCGCTTGCATCAATATTTAAGGAGCTGTTTGTAATGGGAAATTAGATAATGTTTCTCTGCATCACGAGTTTGTAACCGCAGGCTAACATAAGTCAGGCTAAATCTATTTAATTCACATGTGTCATGTAGATGAGGCTGCTGTTTCTGTTATTTATGAGGAAAAAGCACTCAGAGAGGTCAAACTATAACAGTATTTATCAGCTTGTTAGCTTTCTGCAGGTCATAATAGTGTGGATTTGTCTTTGTATACCTTAATGTCATCGTTTCTTTTCTCTCTGCAGACATGCCAAGCCTAAAGCTGATATCTGCGACTGACACCCAGTATTCGGCCACTGTGCTGAAGTCGTTGAATGAGCAGAGAAATCATGGATTATTTTGTGACGTCACCATCATTATACAGGACAAGAAATTCAGAGCTCACAAGACGATCCTGTCTGCCTCGAGCACATACTTCCACCAGCTGCTCCGTGTAGCTGGACAAGTGATCGAGTTAAACTTCATCAGAGCGGAAATTTTTGAGGAGATTCTCAATTACATGTACAGCTCAAAGATCGTCCGCGTGCGCTCCGACATGCTGGAGGAGTTCATAAATGCCGGACAGGTACTGGGAGTGAAGTTCATCGCAAACTTGGCGACGCCTTTATCGCAAGTTAAGGGACTACCTGGTTTGTCGAAAGAGACGGAAAGCAAAAGTGGGACATCCGCAGAGGTAATGCCGATCATCACGGAGTCCTTCTCTATATCTGCAGAGGAATTCAATCAGACGAGCAAAACCGCAGATAAGGATGAGGACTCGGACAGCGATGTCATGTTTGTCTCTCAAACAGCTCCTGTGTCCAATCAGAAAGCTAACTCTGACGAGATAATCGACGTGGACTCGACCGATTCAGAAAAACCGCAGACAAACCACAATACAGAATCAAATCAGGCACTTCCAAAACAAAATGATAAACCCACGTCTACCATGAACACATGTGATGTAAAGACTCCCAGTCTCGGGTGTCCCAACCCCAGTTTAGCACAGATCAGTCCTCTGCACAGTCCAGACTCCAGCTCCAACAGCATGTCTTCCCCTGCCAGAGTTTCCTCACAAAGTGCTCCCACAATAACGGCCAGGTCGAGCAATTTCACCCCAGAGTCTCAGAGTGGCCCACAGTTCCATGAAAACAGAGATATAATGGGAGTCCACAAAAAGCAAGTGTCTACGTCATCTGAGAAGGGGGATTTTAAAATAAGGCTGTCGGACGTTTCTGGAAGCCCAACTAATCAGGCTAACATTCCCAAATCTGCATTAACGGCAACAAAGACGGTGACACTCAACACGGCCACAAAGATCGATTCCATTTCCCCAGGCTGCAAAGTGTATGCCAATATCGGAGAGGATACGTATGACATTGTCCCAGAGAGGGAAGATCCAGGTGAAGGAGGCTCCAAAGCAGGTAAAGGGAAAAGAGCAAGCCCTTTGAAATCCTTTGATAAAATGTCTCTATCACCAGTGTCCACCAGCCCAAGTAAGAAGAAGTCCAAGACTGAACTGGAGGATCATTACGAGCTGGTCATGGACGGGAAGACTTTCTACGTGTGCATCGTCTGCAAGCGTCCCTACGTGTGTCTGACGAGCCTCCGCCGCCACTTCAACGTCCACTCGTGGGAAAGGGAGTACCCGTGTCGCTTCTGTAACAAAGTCTTTGCCTTGGCCGAGTACAGAACTAAACATGAAATCATCCACACGGGAGAGAGGCGGTACCAGTGCTTGATGTGCCATGAAATGTTTCTCAACTACCAGGTACTGTCCAACCACTGCAAGCAAATACACAACCAGGATCTCTGCGGCAGGAAACGGAAAGACGACAAGGACAACACCTTGTACCGCCTGCTGCCGTGTAAATCGGTGCAGATGAAGTCGTACTCGTGGGAAACTGGGAACCAGCCGGCCGGCCCCGTCATTGCCGAGGATGGCAGCGTGCATCACATAACCTCTGCTCACGGAGACATTCACGGCTCACCCCAGAGCAGGATGCTGAACTGGAACGACGTGTTCGTCGAGCCAGATGAGCACAGGCCCGCGCCCGATGTCCACGTCACCCCCAGGTCAGCCATCGGCACCTCTCCGAAGGGCGACACAGAGTTTGACTTTATCATACCAGACACCTTCTGAGCAATACATTGCTCCTGTGTTAAAGCTTTAGTCTGTTATTGGTTTCTAAAACACTTTTAATTGTATTTGTTGAGATCCTCTACATATCCTAACACAGCCACCAATAAACAAACAAAAAAACATTATCGTAATAAACACATCCAGACATTTCCATTTAGACCAGACGGATGTGTTTTTACAACTTTATTTATTAATGCTTTAGTGAACGTGAAGAGGATCTCAACCAAAAAAAAACTTTCTTAAACAAATTCTGGACTGAAGCTGTAACTGTGCCTTTTTGGTGCCTCCTCACCACTCTGGTTTCATATTCATTCATTCATTCATTCATTCATTCATGCTCATAAGGTTTTGACCACATTAGTGTCTCTATTTGATGAGTATTTGTGGTTCAAAGTGTCAGTTGAAGATTACGTTGAACAGGAAACGAATGCCTCAGTATTCGTTGAAGCAATTAGTTGCACTAGATCTAGGTCTTTCCCTACTTCTGTAATAACCTTTTAATTTCACTTAATGATAATAACATAAGCAGTGGTTCACACATAGCGAGAGTTTAACAATAAAAACAATCCAAATCAGCAGCTGTAACAGAAATGCAAAAACTTAATGTAGGTTTGGATTTTCTCAGTATTAAGGTGTATCTGTTTCTAGTTACTTATTTTATTTTATTTTTTTCAGCCTCAAATTCTCCAGTCTTTGTCTATAAACTTCCGATCTGAAGCACAAAGTATAGAAGTTATATTAAAATGGTTGTCCTTATTATTCCAACTCGGTCCAGTGTGTAAAATGTAGGTTAAAATCGTCAAAAATGATGATACTTAAAGGTTGAAGGCAACACATTTGGAGGGAAACAGACATATTCAGCCTCAACATGCAGCTTCACCAATAAACCTTAAATACGTTTTACACACTGTACCTGCTGTAAATAAACGGCTCACACATTTAAATCCGAAATGGGATTGAAAACGGAACATAAGTTTCCCCGACTCATCATTCCTGGTCACAAATCGAGACCTAATTAAAGTAAAAGAGAATATGGAGCTGAGCTTTGCTTTTAATTATTTTATTACTGTTGGCGATGCCACATCTGGATAATGTGGCAGAGAAGATGTTTCCATTGTTTGTTAGGGTTTTGTTTGTTTTGAGACACCTGTACATATTTATTTTTTAATATTTGCAATGTTATTTTTTAATCTAAAGTGTTTATAGTGTAACTCTTTGTCAGTTACACAGGAGCTTTTCCATACAAATGTAACATTAGACAATAATGCGACCATTATTTTAATACAGATGGCACTTAGTGTTGGATCATGCAGTTTTTATTTTCTGGTTGTGTTGGAAGGTAGTGACTGGTCAGTAAAAAGTAATGCTAACACAGGAATCTATTATACTTCATTTAATTTAATAAACTCATTCAGACATAATTTTTTTATCCACAGATTAACATTTTTGTGTGTAATGTACAGTACAATGTGTTTTCTTTCCATGTAAATTTATTTGTTAGATTCATTTCTCAAACACATTGATTGGGTCTGTTGGCATTGATTCAAATGTTTTCTGTCAATTTGGGTTATGAGATATATGTGGCGGTAAATAAATTATTTTACTATTTTAACCTGACAAGTTCTTTACTCGACGTGTTGTGTAAATGCTTTGCACTATGTCGTCATGAGAGTGACAGAAACACTACATTTCACCGTGGGGACAACACCCTGGACAGTCCATCACAGGGACACACAGAGACAAACAACCATCCACTCTCACTCTCGGAGTCAATTTAGAGCAGGGTTTCTCACTCCCGGTCCTGAGGAGCCACTGTCCTGCATGTTTCAGCTTAGCGTTTACCTGCTCCAACACATCTGATTCAAATAAATGAGTCGTTATCAGGCTTCAGCAGAGCTTACTGAAGAGCTGACCGTTCGAATCAGGTGTGTTTAGTTTGAGCAGGGGAAACATGCAGGACAGTGGCTCCTCAGGAACAAGAGTGAGAAACCATGATTTTAGAACATGCAAACTCCATGCAGAAAGGCCTTTGTTCCAACTGGGTGCAAAATAACAACATTTGGACAGTGTTTTTTCTCTATGGACTTTGGTGCAAAAGAGTGACAACCTCACTTTGTAAAAAAAAAAAAAATAAAACCCAAAAATTGAACTATCCAAATGAAATTACAGACTAATGTGAAACTGCCAACATATAAACTAAGCGACAGCTGGTAGTTCATCCAACTGTTGACCAAAATACAAGATATTACTCAAACTCAACCACATGGTGGCACTAGAGGGACAGCCAAGATTATTGGTGGACTCATCCACAGACATTTCATTCTGGAAGTGGAACAATACACCACACTCACCATGTGAGTTACACAAAACACATTTAATGGCAAGACAAAACTAAAATTGAGACTGAATCATCATTATTCAAGCTGATGAGACGCACACTTTCATGAACCTTCAGTGAATCCAGCACTGACACTCAGCTTTACCGGTGAAGAAAAGACGTAAATGCTTCAGACACAAAGAGAGCGTGCGAGGGAAACGGATCGGCTCTCAGCTGTCGGTGGAAAACGCAAGAAATGGGCTTCAGAGTGTAACTTCAGTGTATTTGCTTCAACAACTACTGTAGCGAATAGCTTACACTGCTCTGCAAAGTTCACCGCACATCGATCTGAATATTCTTTAGTTGATAAATAGATGACCATACCTTAGGTCAGGATTTGTCACTCCTGGTCCTGGGGAGCCACTGTCCTGCATGTTTTGGATGTTTCCCCTGCTCAAACACACCTGATTCAGCTCGTCAGTAAGCTCTGCTAATGACTGAATCAGGTGCGTTGGAGCAGGGAAAGGCTAAGCTAACACATGCAGGACACTGGCCCCCCCCCCCCAGGACCAGGAGTGAGAAACCTGCTGCCTTAGGCCTAGCTGCTAAAGCTAGCATCTGTATATTATACTACTTCACATACATTAGAGGAGTGTGTACGACGTCCATGACTGCTAACTTCACCTGTGATAATAGACAGTGACACTATGGACGTGCACTGCTGGGGCTTACAACTCTACACTTAAGTGACTTCTAGCTGATCCAGATTCAGCGTCTAAACTCTGTATTGATCCGCCTGTGCTGATGGGTCCACGTCCACGTCCTCTGGTCCAGTTGAGACAGAGATCCGCTGACTTTATGTTGTAATTAAAGGTAAATGTGAAAGCTTGTTGAGCTGGAGGAGAATACACAGAATACATCCAGCAGTGCTGGAAAAAGTCCTTTTTGCATTAAGGCAGAAAGATGTGTAAACAGTCATGGCTTTGAACTGGTTGTGTCTCTCTTCATGTGTGTACACACACACACATATACAAACAATGCAGGCCAGAGTGTGTGTGAGTGATGCCCTGGAAGACAGGCATGTGCTCCTTTTTGTTGTTGGGCTGAACTCGGCGTCAGTCACGTGTTCTCCGAGGCCATCGTTCTCCTTTCACTGCAGCTCTGCACGACTGTGACGACAAGCCCACAGGCTCTGTGCAATTCAAACTACGCGTTCAGCAGCGTCTCTAACGCCACGTGCTGATGTCTTTGCTGGAGGTCCGTGTTTTTTTTTGGGGTTTTTTTACGGGCTGTACGGCGGGGGCTTCTCCTCGGGATGGTTGTGAGGGGGGGAGTAACGCGGAGGCACCATCGTGGGCCACAGGTGGCTGGCTCCAGACTGGGACTCGTCTGACAGGACAGAGGATTCAGGGAACATGAAGGAGCCCTGTGGGAACAGCAGGACGCAGATTATTAAGAGTTTGATTTCAGATTAAGCCCTGGATGTTGCTTAATAATAAACAATGATCAGTTTGTGAGTGTAGGAAACCTGAAGACACATATATACGTATGTATACATATATATATATCTGTATATATACAGACATATATATCTACGCATTGTCGTCCAATTAAACTCTGGTTGCAGGTGATGTCTGTGAGCCATAAATCTAAAGTCGTATAAAAACAAAAAAAGTCCCTCTAAGGCCAGTGCTTGGAACATTAATTCTGGGATATATACTATATATGTATATATATATATATATGTATATTTATAGAGAGAGAGTAAACATATATATATGTATATATATAAAAATAAATGTATATTTAACCACCCCAGGGGAAACCACTTCTACCAGAAGAGCGACTCAGCATCTTCCACACAGTATTTCTGAGTTTCAGCTGTGTGTGTGTGTGTGTGTATACACTTAGGAAAAATATCACGACACGATGGAATATCATATTACATTTGTGCTGATCAATACCTCCAAAAACATGCACATCAGCCGTTTACAGTGTTTTTGTTCCTGAATGGTTTTGATGTGCTCATTGCTGCACAGAGAGTGCGTGTGTCATGGGGGACTTAAAAATGTGAGTCTTTGCAAAAACAGGAAAAGCTTAAAGTAAAAACTTTATATGGAGCTAGTACTTTCTTCTGAATGTGTCCTTGCAGGAGAATTCTGTTGAAATTAAAGGGCCCATATTATGCAAAATCAACTTTTTAATAATTTTAATACTTATACTTGGGACTCTGGAGGCCATACCAGTCCCCAGTTGTACTTCGATTGCTTCACTCCCCTTTTGTGTTGTGTTGGAACTGTTTGTTAACATATACATATTCATATCGTATATTATTGTTCTATAATTGTTTTCTTTATCAACTAGTGGCACTTGGATCTTGTTTGGTGTCCTGGAGACGAGTGAGACTAATAAAGCCGTTTGAATCTGGGTGAAAACTGCACGAGGAGCCATACCTGCAGGTCGTACGCAGTGTAAGGCGGCAGGCAGGGGGCGTTGTTGTAATATGAGTTGAGAGAAGTGGTGGGTGGAGGAGGTTCTGAAGTGAGAGGAGCTGCGATGGCCTCTGGTTCGGAGGAGCTCTCTGAGGCAGCAGAGGGAGTCTGAAAATGGAACATCAACACAAACATGTTTACATGTTCAGTCTTGATCGATGGATCATTCACAGAACACCAGGCTCATCTTCACACACTTGGCTCAAAGACATCCTCGTGGGTTTTATGAATGATTCACTTGCACTCACCATGTCCTTGAAGCCTCCCAGGACGGCAGCAGTGATGATGCCCAGGAACAGAGCCACGATGTTGAGAATGGTGGCCGACCACAGCAGGTGATAGAGGTAAACCACGTCCTGGCAGCTGCTCACGTCCGTGTACGCGTGGTAGCCTCCCATCACCTCGACGCGGCTAGTCCAGTGGGTGGGACAGAAAGGGAGACAGCCTACAGTCAAGCCACAATAGTCACTGGCAGTGTTTTTTTGTAACATCATCCACGGCAGCAGGCTCTGAGCATTTGTGAATCGAGACACAGTGACAGGACACGAGACGGTGCTTTAAGAGACGAGTAAAAGACGCTGCTCGAGAGCAGGGAGACACAGAGGACAACATGCATGAATATGCACAGGAAATGGCTATTTAAATTGACAGCTCAAGTTTTTTTGTGGTGTGGTTAAATTAGCTTTTTTTTTTAGTGCTCGCTCTCCTGCACCAAAGTCCATGGAGAAAATCTGCATTTATAGCTAGTTTTTATAGTCAGTTTGTGTCACACATTTAAAGATTTGCCACTTTTCCACTACATGGTCTCACCACGGTTATTTTGTTTTCCCGCTAGCGATAGCACCCGGCATCTTTTTTAGTACCTGCTACGGGCCGACACTATGAGTGAGTACACTGATTGGTCAGAATGCCATCTCTGGAAGAGGCATGAGCATTGTAAAGTCCGACACAAGACTGAAACCGAACAACGGCGAACTGTAGATCAATTAAAAAGCCTTAAAAATGCTGAAAATGTGCTTTTATCTCCAACATTTAGCACGGAAAATGTCTAAAATCTCAATATTTAACAGAGGAGTCTGGTGTATTTAGCGACAGCTGTGCCAAAAGGCGGAGTTTGTGCTCTGGTCTTGCTAGAAGTACAGTGAACAAATCTTTTTAATGAACTGAATCTAATGATTCAGTACATTGAAAACAACTGCTTTACAAGTCACTTGTCTCTAGTTTGTGTGCTTGTGTCGCGTATAAAACAAAGTCAAGGCAGTTTCCTGCAGCCGTGCTCTGTTGACTCTGCTCACATTGAAGAGGTGCTATATTGTAAAGGAAAAACCAGCCAAACCCTGTAGAGTTGAGACTTGCCGAGGCGAGGCGAGGCGGGACCATGTAGTGGAAAAGCGGTATAAGTAAAATCACTGATTTTCTCCATGGACTTTGGTTTGTCCTTGAATTACCACACGCACAGCAAAGTTAGTTTGGATTATGCGTTAGTGTCTCACACAACCATACTGCGAAAAACTTGACCTACCACTTTAAGAAACACACTTTTATATCACTTATCAAAAATAAACCGCTAAGTATGAATGGGTCTAGGAAGAAAGGGACCTACTTCCAAATCATGGATGATTTCCTAAACTTTTTCAAAACATCTTTATTCTGAAGTCCCATAAGAGGATGTTCTCTGAAACAAAGGTTAAAAGAAAATAAACAGTCGTGTACGCTGCAATGCAAATCAAAATAATCTCCCACAAGAAAACGGCACAGCGCTACACACACACACACACGCACACACATCAAAGATCCACACAGTCACAGCAACACAGCCAGAGCGAGTAGCCACCGCGACAACGTTATTTTGTTGACGCTCGGCGTACTCACTTCCCGCAGTGGTAGAGGTCGCAGCAGTAACAGGTGTTGCTCTTCACTCGCAGGTTACAGGACGTGCGAGATGATGTCTGACAGGGAACCTGAAGGTCAAACACTTTTTTTTACAATCCCTTTTATTTCTTTTTGGGTTCCACTGAACCCTGTTCTGAGAGAGTACAAGTCCAGTCTATAACACGCTGACGAGGAATTGAGGATTTCTGTGATATTTTAAAAAAGAGGTGTGTCTTACGTCACGATCGGACGCCGTCTCACTGGAGTGATACTGACAACGACCGGCATACAGAGGCCCGAGGTCCTGCAAGAACATTAAACATCAGTGATGTACAGCGCGGTGCAAAACAAAGACAAATCCTGCGATCACTGGCATTTGGATTGGATTTTTTCACAGCAGATATTTATCGACATGAAACGGTAGAACAAACACAGGTTTTAGTAAATAACATTAATTAGGATTCTAACTGAAACTGAATGGTCATTATAACATGGCTAAAACCATTGCTATAATGACCTCAATTTGACCAGTTTGTTTAACTACACTACCGTTCTAAAGTTTGGGGTCACTTAGAAATGTCCTTATTTTTTGAAGGAAATGCACTTTTTTTCAATGAATATAACATTAAATTAATCAGAATTCTAGCGAATTCATTCTATTCTAGCTGCAAACATCTGGTTTTTAATGGAATATGTACATAGGTGTATAGAGTGAAACACAGAGGTATTTCTAATCTTGTCAATGTCTTAACTATATTTTCTTTTCATTTTGCAACAATAGAAACTAGAATTCACGCTGTAATTGAATTGGCCCATGCTCCCGTATTAAACGGGATAGTTCAGGTTATTTGAAGTGTGGTTGTATGAGTTAATGTTTGACAGCCTTTTCCTGACTAACTGACCAGCGTCTCACCCCATGCACCTAAGTCCAAAGATAAAATCAGTGATTTTTCTCCATCAGTTGGTGCAAATAGTATTCTCTTGTGTTTGAAATCCTTCATTCTGATTGACCAACGTGGCACAAACAGCTCCTTAAAACGCAGATTTTCTCTGTGGACTTTGGCGTGGAAAACGCCAGTGTCAAGGTTTTTCATCATTGTTTCCCCTCGTGCAGCCATGTTTCCAATGAGGGAGAGCTTGTGTGTGCTGATGAAGGCGCAACGTCAGCACTGACTATGTGTCACTAACCCATACAACCACAATCAGGATTATTTGAGTGGATACAGACCCTGTGGACCAGTGTTTCTTTACGCCCCTGAGTAGTTCATATTTTTAAATCCGTGTAGAGTTCAGTCACTTGTGATATTTAACTTCATTTACTCCAAAGTGGTCTGAATATTGACCGACTGCTGATGTCAGTATTACAGTGGTGAATTATATATTAATATGTTTGGGTCACGACAATTACAGTCTCTGCTTAAAATGAAAATTATCAATTTAAGTAGCAGCCAAAGTTAGGATGGTAACATTGCTATGTTGCATGTATGTATTCAGGAAGATATATTCAGAAATGTAGCTTAAAAATGACAATGCAAATCCACATTGTTGTTTTTTCCCTGTATCAACCTAATAGTTTAGTGTACAAAAAGCAGATTAAAGGAAGATTTTTCCATTTCACTGGGAAAATGAAAACCTGCTAATGGTGTTTGCTCTGCCGTTTCACCCAGCCCTAATTCATTTTGGCATAATTGTTTTAAGAGTGCATTAGCGGTTATTTTGTATTTTATGTACTTTGCGTCACGGGGAATAATCTCCCCGCACCACAAAATTCATTTGTCTTTCTGGGAAGGGTGTGGCAGCTGCTTCACTCCATCATATGTGAGCGATGGCTTCGTCGACGCGCATATGTTTTACTATATGTCCAACGCAGACAGACTATATCAAGCTTTAATGGGATCGGAATTGATTAATAAGCTTGTCCTATGGAGGAGCGTTAGAGGGTTATGCATAATCCATAATTTATCAGTTAAGTTAAATAAGTAGACACTTCAGTGATACTTACAATGTGCCTCGCAGCAAAGACTCCGTCGACAATCGCACAACAGAAGGCAGCCACCGCTCCGAAACTGATGAAGACGATGGACGCCACTAACTGTGAAAGGGAAACAGAGAGCACGACGTCAGTCTTCATCATCATATCACGATTTTTAACGTTCCAGGAGACTATAAAGTGTGCACTGAGTATGAATCCTGTGAATGGGAACTAAGGTGTGGGGGGGGGGGGCTGGTAATGGACAGCAGAGTCACAGCACAGTGGTTGTCACCCCCAGCACCAGCACTGTTTAAGGCTGGCACAGTTCCCAGCTCTTTATAGGCACTTTCACTAGTCAATGAAAGGCAGAGCAGCACGTATTCAATTACACATCACCCCACCCCAGCTCAGCAGGAGGAGGGGTGGGGGGGGGGGCCGGGCAACTGACGCACCACCGTCAGCATCAGCAAGTCGTGTGACATGACAGCGAGTTATGCCACGAGCTCCAAAACATCCAGGCCGAGGATTTAAAACATGCTGAGAATCAATATTAGTTTGTTTTCACAACCGGTTTCCTTCCTCTGAACGACATGGTCCTCCATCAAGATACTTTTTTTCTGCCACACTTATATTAAACAGTGCACCGCACACCTCTGTGTTTAACTGTATTCTGTCTGGAGTTGTTGTTTTTGCAATGATACAGTATTAATGACCCACACAGTAGGGGTGGCTGAACTCACAATACGATACGCGATACATGGTCCACGATACCAATAATATCACAATTCTGCGATAAGCAATACATTGCAAGACAATCGATACATGACGATATCTGTCTCACTGAAGGAAACAAAAACGCCCGTGAAAAGTTAAACATGCAGAATTTCTCTATTTATTCACAACACAGACAACAAAGTGCATCAAGTTTATGTATTGAACGTGGATGGAGCATCTGTTATCGTAGCTTTCTCCTCCATTATCCAGAGGGGAACATTTAACTCAGTAATCAGAGTTGTTGTCAATTCAGTTTTCAACGTTGCAGTAACATAAACAAAAACAACACAGTAACATTTTATGGGACGTGTCGTGCGTGTCGTCCCTGTGACCCCAGGATTCCGAACTCCTGCTGAGTTATGGGAAAGGTGTCATGATACCAACTCATTCTTCACTTTGCCCTGCTGCCCACTCTCCTCTCCTCTGCAGTTTCCTTCTCCACATTCCACTGTGGATATCGCTCCTCCTCCACTTACACCCAACTTCTATTTCTGACCGCACCTCTCGGGACACTTGCGCCGACACACAACGGGAACCATGTCGAAACCGAGCGGGACCGTAGCAATGTGGGCCGGAGTGTCTCGTTCATTTGACCCTGTCACACTAACAAACGCGGTCAAAGTATCGGCCGCTTGAAAGGTAACGCAGACTCTCATGAGCTTGCGCGGTCTGATAACAGTGTTTTGTGCGACTGTGCAGACAAGGAGACACAAAGCACCGCGGGTGATCTCGATGCACAGAGGTAATATAAATCCTCTTACCATCTGCCTCTTGTTCTCTATCAAATGAGCGCCGATAATTCCCAGAAAAGATCCAAAGCCCAGCTGAAGACAGACAAGAGAAAATATCGATAAGTACATAGATGTAAATGAAATGCAAATTATTTATAAACAAATAACAAATTAGCTCTTTTTTTTAAATGTGTTTCATCATGTGAATCATCACCAACTCACAACGAACCAAGTAATTCCTGAACCTACAGACATTAAACTTTTATGGCTTAGTGGACCTGTGCACTTTAAAATTCACATATAAAATAAAAACTGAACTCCTGCCAAATACAACACAGAATATTTTCACAACCAGAGAGAGAGCTGTCACTATCAGCTCAGAAACAGAACAAACATCAAGATAAATCAGTTAAGAGGAATTAAACGAATGTTTAATACTCAAAAAATGCTTAAAGTAACATTTTGTCTGGAGACAAGTGTATTTTCTTGCTTTGATTATAAGGGTTTTTGTTTTAGAAAATCAACAGTCTTGTATAAAGTACCTTAAATACTTTGATACTTGAGTAAAATAACAAATATCTTACCAGAAAATGACTTTGGTACAAGTTGAAGTCACTTTTTTATAAAAGTCTTAAAGTACTTTATTTATATTTCTAGCAACTTTTACTCCACTACATTTCCTCTAACTATCTTTTTACTTCAAAATAAAATCAGAAGAAGAAGAGTTTGTAATGGTTGGTGTTTATATAGAGGTTTTCTAGTCTTTATGAGCTGTTTAACACTATAGTTTTCATCTACTCAGACGCTTCAACGTCTTGCTCAAGGACACATATAGACGAGCAGAGCCAGGAATTGAACCCACAACCTGAGCCACCATGACTTTTGATACTTTGGTACAGTAAATGTCATATACTTTAAGACATTTACTGAAGTAATATTATACAAAAGTGACTTCAACTTCGACCAAAGTAATTATCTGGTAACATTAAACCTTTAACTCAAGTATCCCTTTAAGGTACTTTACACAAGCCTGGTAATTACTCTATCACTGCACTAATTCCCTGAAAATGTCATTACAACCGAAATCAGTCAAACAATTAATGAGGTTGAAGTTGTCAGTCACATGAACTGATTTCCTCGCAGCTTTTTGGTGTCTTAAAGCCAAAGCGTTAAAAGCCGAGCGCTGTGCAGAAAACAAATTTACGGACCGAGATGCTTTACTTCACTCAGCCTCTAATGACAGCGATGCTGAATAATGAATGTGGCGGAAATTCAGTAATTAGATTCATCAGGAGGGAGCGGGAAGACACTCACGCTTTCCTCGCACTTCTGAGGAGCTGAGGATCTACTACTACTGTTACTATGGTTACTACGGTTACTGCTGCTGCTGCTTCTGCCGCTGCTGCTGTGGAGGAGGTGTGAAGGTTCACTCACAATGACTCCCGGGTAGTAGCCGCCCACTGTGATGTTCTGCGTCCTGGTCGTCGCTGCCAGGCCAAAGATGAGGATGAGCACAGACACAATTAGCAGCATCACCGTCACGATAATGGATTTCCTCTTCCTCCTCTTAAACGAGCCTGCAAAGACAGCAGATCAGCGGACGTTACTCTGGTGTCACAGCGGTGTAAGACGAGACACTGAGCCTGCTGATGTCATGACGAGCGAGTTGCAGAGATTCATAATGGAAACAGACCCTGAGAGAACGTCTTGAAGAAAAGAGAACTGGAAATATTTAACAAAGTGTAAAAGTGGTTTCCACCAAGAAACATGAAAGAAAAATCTTGTATAGTCAAACCAGAGCAGATAAATGTAGATTTTTTTCATGAAAACTATGTAAATAAAATGGATTATAACATTAAAAATCATAATTTTAACCTTAAACATGGATCTACTTATTATAAAAGCCTTTTTCTAGATCTAACCGTAACAATTAAGCATCTTTCCCGAGATGTCGATCATATAATCACAGCAGCTCTGTTCTCTGTGATCGTACATAGGATATTTGTGGTCCAATAGACAGTGAATACCCCTCGACCAGACGTCTCAAACTCCTCATATCAAGTTATAAAGTTATTTCTGTATGTTTTCTTATAACCGGATTCATTTTGCATCATAAATACATTTACATTGTGAGCTATTTATCGTTCCCAACTCAAAGCGAACACTTTTATTTTGAAATTACGTGAAATACCATCGTAACTATTGTTATTTTGATGTGTTTTTCCTCAAAAAAGTTGGATCTTTTTTTGTTCACATGAACTCCACCTACTGACCAAAATAGACAGTCGGTGGCCCCCCGGGTCATTTGAGTTTGAGACCCCTGCTCTAGACACAGCACTGTTGACATACTGTATATACATATATATATATATACACTCACTGTATATGATGATGTCTGTGTGCATGAAAACTCTGAACTGACCCCCGAATGACCCGTTCACACCTTTGCGTAAACCTCCACGAAGAAATAGTTTCAGCTCCAGACCTGAAGGTCATTTCATGGGAGAGAGACAATCTTGTCTTGTTGTCTGTTATTCTGGGCCTTTTATGGTGACGTCAGACTTTAAGATTGAATCCAGAGGTTGGTGGGAAACAACCTGAGACTTCAGACTTCTTTACTACTGCTTTTCCCTCATGAGTTCATTTCAGGAGAGGTCAGCCTGTAAATCAGAACAAATCGTGACACCAGAGAGTTACGCCTTCCACAGACACGATCTGTGCAATGCAATGTGCAGAGAGACTGTGGAGCAGTGGTTCTCAAACGTTTTTATACCAAGTACCACCAGAGAAAAATGGCTGTAGGTCATCACAGTAACAGACAATGTCACCTCACTGTTCCGTTTTATCATAGCGTGGATAAATGCGGTTGAAAACCACAGACAGAATAGACTTGACTTGACTGCTCTGATGCTCCGACGTGGAGATCAATAAGAGAACTCTGCTCTTCTTTTCTGAAACACTTGTGCGTTCATGACCACAGACAGAGAAAGCAGAAAAACACTTTTCTGGTGCTTCTATTTAAAACAATTACATTGTGATGAGACCCCATTTCCTCTCGGATTGTGTTCATTTTAATTACGTATATAATGTAAAGCGGTAATGTTCTGTCGCCTGATGTTACTCGAGTTTGTTTTGCAGCCATTAAATTCATCATAAATCTCTCAGCTTTGTAGGGGGCCTATGCAAGACTAACCCTTTAGATGATCCATTTTCTTCTTTTGGTGCTTTTTTTCATGATTAAAACAAGTTTTCTGATTGTTTCAGCATCTTAAATGTGAATATTGTCTTCGTTTCTTTGCACCACAAAACAAAGAAATCATTAAAAGTGAATCATTTCGGTCATTATTTCAAGGTTTGACAAACACTGATTTGTTAACGATCTTATGGACCAAGCGATTACTTATTACTTAAAATAATGGGCTCTCGTAATGCAGCTGTAGATATAAGAATTTCTGTCACTTCTCAATGTCCTTATATCCAGATAATTGTATACACACACGCAATGTTATCACTTGTGCTACAACCTAAATCAAAGCGTCTGCACGTCTAAAAGGTCATAATCAACTATGTGTTGCAGGGAATAACAGGTTTGAGGCAAACTGAGGATCCACAGCAGCAGCAGCAAGACAGCAACACACACGTCCACGAGAATAAAGTGTTTGCTGCTTCGGTATCATGGACAAAGACATGCACTGGCTCTCTGTCACACGTATCCAACACCACACCTGCAGTGACGCGCTGCGGCCTGAGCCACAGAGAAGACTGATGATGAGGATGAGGAGGATTGTGGATGGTGGTGATGATGCAACGACCACTGTTTTTGTCTTGTTTTGAGGCACACAGGGAAGACAATACAGACATAATACATGTCAGAATTATTAACCTTAGTTTGTGCTATTATTATTATTATGATTACATACATATAAAAAAAATGTGGTCAATAAAAGAACCGCAGTGTGTGTGGTTTAAAAAAAGGAGGGGGAAAAAAGGAAGGCGAGTGTAATGTGATTGAATTGAGGCTGCAGACAGACACACACCATTGACCTTGCGCGCGCACACACACACGTACACACACACTTACCCATGCTTGTTTCTGACAGGGTCAGCCCGCTGGATTGAAGACTCTGCGGCGGCGGAGGCATGTTGTGACGAGCAGCCGAGTGCACCAGCTTTCCAAAAATGCGAAAAAAAATATAAATAAATAAATCACAACAACAACACTCGCGTCTCCACGTCGCTGTGTGTGTTAAAAGTGTTGCAGCAGAGTGGTTTTATAACCGTGAGCTGCTGCTGCTGCTGCTGCTTCTGCTGACGCACACTGTGTCATTCTCCGCTCAGCCCCGGGTCCGCCGCACTCACGTGCCCGCAGCTGCTGACGCGTCTCTCGGTGTCAGTCCTCGCGGTGAGTCGGTGTTGGACGGACAGTGGGTCTCTGCTGCTGCTGCTGCCGTTGCTGGAGGTGGAGGTGGTGATGGTCGCATGTGCGCATGTCACAAACATACTCATGAAAAAAACACCCAAAAAATAATCGTTACTTTTCGTTACTCGCTTTAAAACGAGTACTTTGCCACATTAGACAAACAGATAAATAAATACATACGATTGCAACTTATTATTGCTAGCTAAAAAAAAAAAAGCTAGCTAAAATGATAGCTTGCTAGCTAAAATTATTGCTCGCAAAAATGATAGCTTGCTAGCTAAGCGATAGATAGATAGATAGATAGATAGATAGATAGATAGATAGATAGATAGATAGATAGATAGATAGATAGATAGATAGATAGATAGATAGATAGATAGATGAACTTATCTTTTCGTGGAAATATGTCACATATTGTAAGCTAATAGACAGGAGGTCGGTCATTTGTCCACGGCAAATATCGTAATTTTATCAGAGTTTTCGACCATTCAAGCAAGACAGGAAGTGCCCTGTAACTTTGCCACAGGTGAGGTCCGTCCATGTAAAAGACCCGGCCAGAAAACACTAGTACTACGTGACAAAATCAGTAATTTTACTAAATTAAACTTTAAACCCTTTGACATCTTTGTAGCCAATGTTATTCTGCTCTTCTTCGTTTATTTCATGCACTCTATAACAAATTGAAATGGATTGTGCTTTTTGATATTCTTTTGATTTCATTAGATCATGTCGCTGTTGTGTTTACAACTTGAACAAGTTTTTGGAAAAAGACTTGGAATGTAGGTTTGTCCTGGTTTGAAAGTAAAATGTGTTGTGAGGATTGAGCACCACCTACTGTCTGAAATACAGTGATGCATTGAAGAGTATGTGCTTTGTCTAAAGTACATCTCTGTTTATACAACCTTTTAGTGTTATAACAGGCTTATTATACACAGATTAAAGCATTTTTAATTTGCATTTGTAAATGTTGACAATAAACCCTCCTGATTAAATCCAGTGTTGTAATGCAACAAAGTAGAGATACTTTGTTACTTTATTTAACTAGAAATTTCACCTGTTCTATACTTTGTTATATATGTGTCGAGCAAAAGCCACGATAAAGTTCACTATCAAAACTTTCCTCTCCTTTAAAAAAAAAAAAACTTTAACTTCTAAAACGTAAGTACATTTTATGTCAGATTACTTTTAAGTACATAAATGTCATGAATCTCAAACTCAAATGATTTGAGGGCCAGTCAATTGAAAAAGAGGAAAAAGTGACATTTCCATACAGAATGATCACAAAAATCATATTCCTAATAATATATTACAGAGTTTCAAAATAAAAGCGTTTGTTTTGACAAGGAACAATATATATAGGTCACAATAAAAACGAATTTATTGTGCAAAATCAATCTGTAAATAAAGAAAACTACATGGCCGGCCACATGAAAATTATTGGGGGAGCCACAGATGGCCCATGGGCCCCCAGGATTTATTCAAGCCTCTCTTTCAGGTACTTAAATATTTTTGCTTGATTTATTGCTTATGATTACCTTTTAAAACATATTTTTTTTATTGTATTCACTGTTAAAAAGGAAAAAAGAAAAAGAAAACATTGTAAAGGCCCACCTGCAGTACCGTCACCAGCCACACTGTGGGAATCACTGCAGTCCATCAGTTGCAAGGACAAAAAGTTCTGCTGGATTTAGTTTCCCTTTAGTTTGTGCAGCTACTGGGACACAGCGTTGACGTTCCATTCATCTGGCCCCTGAACCGTATATCACCACAATTCAAACTCTTTGCCTTAAACCTTCAAACCTCTGCCTCTTTAGGACCAGGTTTTTTGGTTCTCCCCGAGGACACGACTGGCCCCTGACAAGGTCAGCGTGTGCACAAGCACGCACGTGTTTACCGCGCAAATCTCAAAGAAGGGATTTTTTCCATGACGCAATTTGTCTTTTCATTTTAAAAGAGGAAAAAAAAAACCACTCTTTCCCCCACTCCCCCTCCTCCTCCTCCTTCTAACCCCCCACCCCTCCCACTCCCACAGTTACATGGGGTAACTGAACGTTACGTGACCGGAGTGCAAAGATGATGAGGATGAGGATGATGATGAGGAGGAGGACCACTTGAACCTCAGCAGAGGGAAGCTTATGGTAAGTAGCTGCTGTAGTGTGTGTGTGTGTGTGTGTGTGTGCATGTGCGCGTGTGTGTAGTTTGTTCATGCATGTGCAGGAACAAAAAAACCCCCCTGACGATTGATACTCACCTAATGATGCCAAAACAAACGCACCATGAATAAAAGTTACTGTGCACATCTGACACAACAGTGTCTTAACTTTAACTGTGTGTGTCGTCGGGATATAGAAGCTATAAATATTGCATTCAGGGCTTCATTCACTCTGAGCTGAGCTCTGCAGACAATGGCCGATGGGTGCGTGTACGGAATGAATCCGGTGCCGTGGTCCAGGCCGCTGCCAAACGTCACTGCGGCTGGGACAAAAAAAGGAAAAAAGAAACGCCACACACACTCTCACTCTGTATCCCACCCTCACTTTTCCCTCTGTCCACCACTTCATTCACTAACATGCGCGCCTGGTTGCCGGAGGTCCTCCACACCCGCTCCCCTCAGCTTGACTAAAACTTTCTAATGAAATCCCCAAACACTTTCTGACAAAACACATTTTTTGTCCTCTAAGGGTCCAGAGAAAGAGACAGAGAGAGACTTTTTTTTTCAGCGCCTTAATCAGCGTGTTTATTGGAAAGCAAACTTCAGGTGAGCTGTATCAAACTCTTGTTTTGTGGTGTCTCTTTGCCACTTGCTCAAGCTTCCACGAACGAAGAAGTGTGTGCAGAGGTAAAGGAGTGAGGCGTTAATTCAATGCACCTTTTTCCTCTCTCTCTCTCTCTCTGTAAAGAAGATGGAGCCCAGTTCCACAGAGGGAGGAGCTGAAGAGACGCTCCCTAAAAATCATCCGCCACGTCCGGTGAGTGCTCCCACCAACACGAATGCTTGGTCCAAGTGAAGCAGATGACACTGTTTTTTTTTGTTTTTTTTTGAAAATGAAAAAGTCATGACATCAGTAATCAAATCTTAGCACTGATATGAAACTCAGATTGAAAAGTTCAAGCACTCTTGTTGCACACGAGCGTCCTTGCAGCTCCGCCGGGCTCTGAGTCAGTGACGAAAACATCTGGTGGTCAGAGTCACTGTCTGCAGCTGCAGCTGCTGCTCCAAGCAGGAGGGTCCACTCGCAGGAGGTCAGCTCTCCCGACGAGTGCCACAAAGGTCACCAGTGGGTTTATACTTTGCAGAAACAGGGGACAGGACCATCAGTGCGATGTTCATTAATATGCAGCGCACGCTCTGGCAGTTTATATTACCGCTCATACTTGGGATCAGAAGGCATGCCATTTTTTCCCCTGCAGTGATTTGAAAAAGACAACAACAACAAAAAGATATCGCTTTTTGACAGCCCCGCGCGTAGCCTGCTGAGAATAATGTGTGGTGAGGGCTTTTTCTCTTCTTTTCCCTCTTTTCACCAGCCTCACAAAGTGATACTCAAACATGGCCAAGAGCTGGAGGAAGAGCAGGAGGAGCTGGCCGAGCACCGGCCGCTCGAGCAGGAGGACCTGAACTTTGAGAGGTGGAAACGCAGGCCGTTACCCAGGAGGACGCTGCACCAGAAGATAGCCGACATAAAGACGTACCTGTGGAATGCAGAGACCAACGAATTCATGGGTCGCTCTGGAAAGAGCTGGAGTGAGTTGATGAAAAAAGAGAAAGAGGGGTCTGTGTTTGTTTGGGGGCATGGGGAATAATGCAAATGATGTGAATTTGTGTGAATTATCTTTAAAAAATGGTGTTTAATGTCTTTGAAAGATGTAATCTGGGACACTTTAAGGGTTCTAGAAGTGTCTCTCCAGTTCAGTGAATGTGTGTGTGTGTGTGTGTCCTCATGTCCAATGTTTACATAGGTGCACAGACAATTCAAAGTGTCCTGACAAAAACAGACTGCCTGGGGACGCGTTCCCAGCGGGAGTGCGCCGTCCCAGGCCTCGCGATTGGCCAGGAATCACATTCCACTCCATCTTACCATGCTCTCCACTGTCTCGTTCCCAAAGCCTCTGCGACCTCGGCGCTGAACCTGACGTGCTCGCGGCCACGCAGACGCAAGCGAAACACGGAGAGCGAGAGAGAGAGAGAGAGAGAGAGAGAGAGAGAGAGAGAGAGCGAGAAGCTCATGTCTTTTTCTTCTCTCCCCAGAGTTCAAATCAAGCTCTGGTGCAGGGAGCGAGCTGTGTTTGGCAGAGACAAGTTTGTTGAGTCAATGATGATGGAGCAGCCTCTTGGTATCACCCCCCCCCCCCACACCCCCCTCTAAACATGATCCAAGTGAATGTGCAAAGACAATCCAAGGAAACTTAGATGCTTAGGCGGTAGCGCTAGATCTCAGGCAGGACTAGGAGCTCACATTTCAGCCACATAACCACTGTGTGCACCCTTGTGCAGGAGCAGGGTTGGGGGTTGGGGGGGGGGGGTGGGGGAGAAAGGCCCCAAGTTGAAGTCCGTGCAGTGTGTCTTATGAGACGAGTGTGTAAGAGGGGGACACAATACCAGAGTGGGGTGATTGGGGCTCCTTGGAGCTGGCCAGGCCTCTATGGCTGCAAAAAGACCTTCACTACGATGGCAACCGGAGGTGCACTGTGTTCCAGAGTGAAAGGACAGCTGGGAGAATTCTCACTGAGCCTCAAACAGAAAGTCCTTTGTGACTCCGGGGGACGCGAGGCTGGCTGCAGCAGAGTCCCCTGTGAAATTGTCTGCACAGCAAAAGCCATTTCATGTAGGGCACGTTTAGCTTGATTAGTTGCTAATGGAACTGTTCATCGAGAAGTCGCCGCACATTTCCTAAGTTCTCAGGAGGTTTTTTTTTTATGACTTACTTAAGTAGAAAGGGAAAAAAATGATGATACGCAATAGCTTTTTCCATCAAATTCAAAAAGCTTGAGGAAGAGGAATGTCTTGAATCTGTTCCAACGTCTTGTCGTTGGACTCAGTCTTGGTGCTGAGAAAATGGCGCGCACAGTTCACCTCACATGCATTTACGACTAACGTCCGGTTTGAGAACGTAGGAATGCAACTTGTGAAAAAGTCGTCAGAGATATCTGAAGAATCTACGAATCAGTGACGCTCCCGATTGGACCAACACTGGTACCGATATACTGTATTTGTCAACTGCAGAGTCTCATCTGTAGTGAATTAACATAAAATTTTTTCATACTTATGTTGCAGTAAATGTGGATAAAAAAAAACATCTTAAAGGCGCCATATGTAAGAATGTGGCCAAAAACGGTTACTACGCTCAAATTCAAAATACCGAGGTCTTTCAGGTTTCGTTTTCTGACATAACTGGCAACCCGTGGTTGCTCGGCAGCTGAGACTCTACTGACTGCAATGATTGGTAGACGGCGGTAGGTGGCGCCACATGCCAAAACATGATTTCAAAACATAAACATGATTTGCTGTCCGCAAAATATATTTTTTAATTCAAATATTTTGGCTGTACTGTTGTTGATGGTGAGTTCAGTATGTTGTATTAATATTATTCCTGAGTTTAGATTTATTACATAATGCACCTTTAAATAGCTGTAGGGGGCGCTAGCATAGAGGTCGTTTTTTAGCCGACTATTTTAGTCACATCATTTTTAAAGCCAATATCTGCAGATACCGATATTGCGGCGATAATATCGTGCGTCCCGAGCAGCAAAGAAACGCGTGATCGTAATATTTAGCTCTTGAGGCTATCGCCGTCAAGTCTCATCTGACGCATTGATACCAGATCTTTTCAATTATCCATGCAGAATGTATGAAAATTAAAATGTCTAAACAGATGGTGTAACCAGCATCAAAATAATTCTATCCCTTCTTCTTCCAGGCCTCATCCTTCTCTTCTACGCTGCACTTTATCTGTTTCTCGCGGCCATGTTTGGCGGCTGTATGTTTTGCCTCATGTGGTCCATTAGTCCCTACCATCCGACCTACAACGATAGAGTGATGCCACCAGGTAAATAGAACCCCAGTTCCTCGAAACCACTCCTCTGTTTCTCTCTCTCTCTCTCTTTGCTCCGCAGTCCTTGTGTCTTTCTCTTCTCCTTGAGTCTCAGCACAGTTGACTGTCTCTGCGTCTCCACTGGCAGGTATGACGATGGCCCCACATCTACAAGGCCACGATATCGCCTTTAACGCCTCTGACCGCAAGTCCTGGAGGAAGTACGCCAGGTCAATGGATGAATATCTGCGACGTGAGTCCCGATTTGGTGCTTGTGTGGGCTGTGAACGTTGAGGGGAGGGGGGGGGGGGGGGTGGGGTTCAGACGGGGTTGTTCGGTTTGTTTTAAGAGAAGCGGGGCACGCAACGAGTTAATCGTCATCTTCGCTACCTTTGTCCCCCTTTTTTTCCTCCACTTGGATCTCGCAGGGCATGCTGGGAAGGGAAGCCTCTTTGTCAGCTGAGTGCAGCCCATTCAATGGCCTGCTTTTTTTTTCACACCCTGCTTTTGTCCCGCTTCCTTAATCAGAGGCCTGAGTCTGGCATGGCACTGCTGTCGCAAAGGTTTATTTATGCCTTCTTTTCTCTCTTCCTACCCTCGCTCCCTCCCTCCCTTGATCCCCATGTGCAGCGTATACTGATGGCGCTCAGGAGAGGAAGAACATTCACTGCACACATGCGGGATACTTCATGCAGGACAACTTGGAGGAGAGCGCAGAGCGGAAAGCGTGTCAGTTTAAGAGGTCCTGGTTGGGGGACTGTTCCGGTCTGAAGGACCCCCACTATGGCTATTCTCAGGGAAGGCCATGCGTTCTGCTTCGAATGAACCGGGCAAGTGTTAAGTCAGCAAAAAAGAAAAAAACTATAAAACAGCACATTTTAAGTACATATACAATTAAAACAATGTAAGAATAAAGAAAATGCACTCACTGTGTTGCTGTGCAGCTGAAGCTCACAGGGGTTTTTGTCTCATGATGAGCGACATCTTGTGGCCATTTAAGGGAGGAGGAAACAGATCGAAGCCAAAACTGAACTTTGAATTCATCTAATTTTGCAAACATACAGGGTCAGGGTTAGTCTCCCATACGGGAAGTGGACATTTTTCACTAGTTTTCACCAGGAGTGAGTGAGACACACCTGATTCAAACGGTCACCATTTATTTGAATCAGGTGTGAGAAACCCTGCTCTGGAGCTCAGCATTATTAAAGGAGCCACTTCACCTAAAAAAAAAAAAGACCAATTTTTTTTTACCTATTTCCAGAGATATATGTGTTATTTGATCATCAGACAGTGAAACTCTACTCGTAGTAATATTCTAGTCACCAAATACATGACATACAGAGCTGAATTGTATTATTGTGGCTTATGAGGGTCCAAATACACAAAACACAAAAGACAAAACCACATTATTTTCATTGACTTGACTTCTTTTCTTTTCTGCAGATTCTCGGTTATTTACCTGGTGAGGGTAAACCAGTGAATGTGACTTGTGGAGTAAAGGTACACAAACATACACAACTGCCGTATACATATACAATAATCTCATGTTCAATCCTTATACTCTGTAAATATCAAGCCAAACTGTATATTCTGGAAACTGTCAAGAAAGTAACTTTTTATAGTAAATATTGTTAATATCGTTATATTGTACATTCTTGGAAATACATGTTTGTTATTTATAACATGCATCTTTATTGTCTTTGCTGCTGTGACTATGTCAACTTCCGACTAATAAAGGATAAACGCAGTGTGGGATCAACAAAGTCAAATCTAGTCAAATCTAATCTAATCTTTATGTGCAATTCACCAAGTGTGAGTTTGTTGATTTTCCCTCTTTCAGAAAGGACCAGCAGAAGCTTTGGGAGAAGTCCAGTTTTTCCCTAAGAGCATTTTTGACCTGAAGTACTACCCTTACTACGGGAAGCTCAGACATGTGAGTTCGCGTTTCCGTCCCCGTGAATAAAAACAACTTGTTTTAGCCTGTGAAATAACAACTCTCTTACACACGTGTCTCGTCGACTACAGGTAAACTACTCTGCTCCGGTGGTGGCTGTGCGTTTTTCCAGCGTCCAGTACGACAGCCACATCCAGGTGCAGTGCAAGCTGAACGGGAGGGGCATCATTAACGACTCGCCCACTGACCGCTACCTGGGGAGCGTGACCTTCTCCTTGGAGGTCGGAGCTTAAACGCAGAGATGTGCGCTCTTATGTGTGACGATGGGGCTTGAAAATGTACAAAAAAAACAACAACAACCACACTGTTTGTAATGAAATATGTAATTACCCTTCTTCTCATCTTTCACCTAAATATCTCCATGATCTCCTGCTGTGAAAATTCCCTGAGAGTTGGAAAATGTACTCTTTGTGTGTGTCTGTTGTGTGTCTTTGAACCCCCCGAGTGTGCTGAGCGTAGAGTGAGTTTAAGTTCACTGATGTTTCGTAATGATTAGCGAGATTAATCACACTAAATTACAATCTGCCCAGTAGTTAGCATTTCTGGCTATGCAAATCCGATTATAACTGAAAACTTAACAGGCGATTAGGTGTATTGTTTTATTTTTTGTCTGGTTAGATTATGGTTTTTGTGAGGCACATTTATTTTTCCGCGACGACGTGTACTAATTTTGTTTTGCCTTATATTTTTTTTTTCCTTTTCTTTTTTCCGAAAACACATGTATATTGTAAGAATTCAAAGATGTATCATGCAAACACTGAACGCAGGACTTGTACTGTACTTACACAGTAAAAAAAAAAAGAAAAATACACTGTTATATTAGTATATTTTGCTTGAATAGAGCAGAATTATACACTCATGATAAATCCACTTCTTGCCTTCTTTTGTAAAAAAAAAAAAAAAAAAAGGAAATATATTTGCTTTTTGAAAATGGAATACTACACAAGACTGATCAATAAAGAGACATACTGTACTGTGAAAAAAACAAAACTATAATCTTTGTGGAAGAATCATTTCTGCTACTAAACCTGTATTTATTCACAGTATAATTCTTAAAAATAAATGTAATGTTCTTCTATATACTGTAACAGGAAGTGACTCGTTTTACTTCAAGGCGGTCGGAAGCACACTGCGCTAGTAAAGCGAGAGCAAACAGGTGGAGTCTGACTGAAAACACAAAGGAGGTAAAACAAATCAACACTGTGATGAAAAAAAAAAAAAAAAAAAGTTGCAGTTTTCCAGCGTGTGGATCAGAAGAACGACAGCGATAGTAAAACAAGAACAAACATTTTTATTTGAATTAGTGCCCTGCTCGTGTTAAACAGGCTCATCGTCATCATCACATTCTCGATCAGATGGAGACAAAAGACTCAAGCAAGCGACGGACAACAGAAAGGCACAGAACTGTAGGGGGGGGGGGGGGAGGGCGACGCGCGGGAACGTGTCAAAGTTTGACATTTAGTGTTGAAAACGTGGGACTCTGCGTTCTTCGTACGTGACCTGCACATGCCGTAAATCTCCCTGTGTCGTTTACACATGGAGTGTAGTGTGATGTTGTCAAAGTCATATATTAGGACTTTTGAAAACAACGCAGAATTTAGTTTTTTTTTTCATTAGTTAGACCCACTTCCCTGCATGTTTTAGACGGTTCTCTGCAGTCATAGTCACGAACCCATTCATTTGAATCGGGTGCAACATCTAAAACATGCAGGACCAGGATTGAGAAACACTGTTAAGTTGACATCTAAACAGTATTTATACCGGTCTAAAGAGAAACAATGCAGGTCACTCACTCAGATTTAGGTTGTTAGGTGTGAAAGAGGGGTCACTGGGGGTCACCTGGAAGACACCGTGTGTTATCGTGGGAGAGTCACCCGTGTTGTACTAGAGCGTTGTACTCGTCTTAGGCTTCTTTTCACGTCTTTTTATAACCAATGTGTACGTTCTCCTTCTTGTTTTCGATGTTTCCCCTGCTCCGACACACCCGATCCAGATGATCGGCTCGTCATGAAGCTCTGCAGACGCCTGCTAATGAGGGCGGCTCATCTGAATCGGGTGTTTCGGAGCAAGGGGGAACGCCCAACGTTTCAGGTGACTCGACTCACGTGAGATTAACAACCTGAAACTGTGTCACGGCGGGGTGAACGACCTGCAGGGTTTCACACAGACGGTAATCCAGCCTACAGGAGCTAAACAGCTGGACTTCCCCCACCAGTTATTTACAAGTAGGACTGAAGACGCCCTCTTGAATGGAGAGGTGAAACATCGTCGTCGACTTAACTGAAGCACGTCCAGTCTAAAGATGGACATTTTGAGAAGCATGAACACATCAAACAGTTGCAAAAAACAACAAATAACGGGTCTTAACGCGTCTTTTGTGAAAGTGTTTGATTTAGCTCATAAGCTCTGGGATATGGATAACAATAGCGGGTGGATTTGCTTGCTCGTACATTCACGTTCATCATAATATCAATGTCATTTACTTTATACAATAGAGAAATTTACACATATACTATTATACACCACAGAAACTGAGAGGGGGGGAAAAGGCCTCTCTCTCTCTCTGGAAGGAAGGAAGGAAGGAGATGGACGGCTACTCACAGCCAGTAATTTAACTTCTTTTTTTAAAAACATGCAATCTATAATCAAACGGTGCAGTATTGATCATAAACGTCTCGATTCAGTCATTGGCATCGAAGAAAAACAGAAGGTTTTCAGAAGGATTTCAAAATTGGGTAAAGGGAAATTTTCAGGGAAGACGCCGCTTCACAGGAAATGGGAAAAAAAGGAATTTTGGGGTGTTTTTGATGCACTGGTGGACAGGGAGGGAGGAGGAAAGTGTAAAGAGGCAGAAGCAGCTGGGGGTTTATACAGACTGGTAGCCAGTGCGACTCTTCCTCCGGCCAATCAGGTAAGAGATAAGCACAAGGATGATTAGGAAGCTGAGCGCCACGCCCACCGCTATGGGCACCAAAAAGCTCAAATCAGTGTCCACGAAGCACTCCTCGGCTGACAGACAGGAAAGAGGAGAAGACAGAGACACAGCGTGGTTAGTGGTTTAGTCAGCAGAAGATCACGACTTAAGAGGACAGAGGACGCAGGAGACGACGAAGCAAGGACCTACAAAGAGAAGTGGAATTAACAGCGGGAATGTCGTGTCGATTAAGGTGGATGAAGTGGGATATGACACGTTCTCCATGAGTGTAAAAGAAACGGGCTGAAACTTTGGGAAACACGCGATGAAGGACTTTAAATCCACATGTAATTAAGTGGAACAGTGGTTTTTACAGGGATAAGAGACTGGATTTGAGTCCTGAGGAACAGATAACATGTTACTCAGTGACTATATAAGTAAATAAATATGCCCATTTCCCAAAATGTCAACCCAATTCTTTAAAGAAGACGTTTAGGCAGTCAGAAACAGTGCTCAACACCACATGGAAATACATGAATACATCTTTTTTTTCCCCCCTCACTCAAAAGGCAGCAAAGCAAACAAGCAGCGATTTCACCAACTTCACCACATTTTTTTGTAAAGCACACCGATTTAAAAAAAAAAAAAAAAAAAAAAAGCGAGGTCAATTTCACTGGAAAGACTGGTAGCCAGTGGCCATGTTTCTCTTTCTCCCGATGAAATAGGCCAGCAGAACGATAAGAATGAGAACAAGCAGGGCAACTCCGACAGCTATGGGAACAAGGAAGCTCTCCGGCTCGCAGTCCTCGGCTATAGACAAAGAGTGAAGAAAGCAGAGAGGTGAATGTTTCATAGGTTTAAAACAAAAAGGACTTTCAAAAGACAGCAGAGGAAAATAAAGATATATATATATATATATATAGCCCACTAACTACATGAATGTAACAGTAACATAAAGGAATAAATATCTACTCAAGTGTCCAGGACATCAACAAACTTTTTATTTGATTTAAAATATTAAAAAGCTCCACTTCAGTCTGACAGAAAACCAGTTTATTATCATGATCGCACAGAGAAAGGAGATGAAATCAGCAAATCTGTGATAAGGTGGTCTTACAGCACAAATTCCCTTTTACTGAACATGAGCGTAATGTTCTTGGAGTCAGATAATGAGCCAAATAATATCAGGGCGAGTGGGTTAATGACGAAAGGCACAGTGGTCAATGTCGGAAAAACCTGATTAGATGGGATGTTGCGTTGTGCACAGACTTTAAACGTTTTAATTTTGGTGCTGGAAAACCATCTTTTTTTATTTAAAAGGCAAGTGATTTTACACCAAGCTGAAATACACAAGACTGTGAAAAAAAACAAAAAAAAAACAACACAAGCAGAAGTCAAAGGTCATGTTTGATTTGTCGCTATCATCTAACACAGGATTTCTTACTCCTGGCGAGTAACGCCTGAAAACATGCAGGATCGTGGCTCCCCAGGACCAGGAGTGAGAAACCCTGACCTAATACAAGGTCCTGGAAGAGCAAAGCATAATAAGCAACTTAAAAAGGCAAATATTTCTATTTTCAATCATCAACACTGCATGATTCTGCTCCATTTTAAAACAATACACACACACGCACACACAAAAATGTGTCACATCAGCTTTCTATCATTACAACAACACACATACTTGGGCTCGTCTACATCCCTGACACCGGCACCTGCGCTGGCTCGTCGACTCAAGGCCCTGAAAACTGTCCGTCGTCACCAAAAGTTTCTGGTTTAATTTGCAGGTTTTAAGACGTGAGAAAAATCTGGTACATGCACTCCCACGCAGACGCGGATGAACCGATAATGAGCGGTTTCACATTTCGGGAGCTGCAAGTACGTTTTTAAATAAAAAAAGTGACCAATTCTAATGTCTAATGCAAGTATGAAGCTACTCCACAGAGCCAGGCCAGCTGTTAACCTCTGTATCCATTCTTTGTGCTAAGCTAAGCTAACTGCTAGCTGTAGCTTCATACTCGAGCAGACACATGCGCTTAAGTCTTACAAAGAGTCAAACTAAAGGGTATTTTTTCCAACATTTAAAAGAAAAAAAAGGACATTTTCAAGGCCTTAAATGTAGCTGAGCCCAGGGCGGATACACAGGAGAAATGATGTGACAACAGTCTCGACACAATGCAAAAATATAAAGAGCGTCTTAGTGCATTTACATGTAAATATCCTCGCTTCAAATCTGCCTGTGCTGAAAGTGACACCATAGTATTAATCCCTTTTTTTCTCAAAACCTAATGCCAAAAAATATCCAGAGGGAGGAAAAAAACAAACAATTATGTGACCTTTCATTTCAGATTCAGTTTTAATCTGGAATATGTGCAAATAAATGTAAGAGAGACTCCCTTTAAACTTTAAAGAGCAGACATTTAATGGTGTTCAGCAGGAGAAGTACAGGCTGAATTCATGACCAACAACCAGATGTGACACTGGAAAATGTCCAGTCATTAAGTTCAACCGGGGCTTTCACTGCTCTCTTTACATGTTTAAAATGTCATTAATGAAAAGAAGGTTCATTCATGTTAAAACCTCACACTTTGATTTCACATCATCTATGATTGGAGTCTCAAAAATGAAATGTCTCTCCTGCTCTGCAGGGGCAAACACGGGCTAAAGCATACATCCACCTTCATCCTAACTTTTTTTTGTAATAAAGAAAGAAAACTTCCTTTATTTATTCTTTTAGTGAAGGAAATTGTGGTTCAATTATGTACAAATCATAATTAAAGTAAATATTTATGGAGAGGTGGGGAAAAAAACATTAAAAGAAAGTAAAAAATTAAAATGTCCACACAAATCAATGATGACAAATGCAAAGAAAAAAGGGGGAATGTGTGCATGGCAAGTGCAGGATCCCAATGCAATAAGCTTTAATTTGTAAATGTAGATCTCCTACAGTACCTGAATCACTCCAAAAACACCACTATATACTGAAGATCACAAAGTCATATTGGTTCTACTTAAATTTAGGGATGAGGGGGAAAAAAATCTAAATAAAAGCATGGATCTTGCACTTGCTCATCCAAAAAAAATCAAAAATAAAAACACAACAAAGAAGGTGGGACAAGACGTTCACAAAACAATAAAAAGGAACACAAACATTGGGGGGGGGGGGTGGACAAGTTTGGTCCTTGAGAATTACACCAAACCCTTTATCTTTGCTTGGATTTTGTTATTCAAGACCCTCGAGGCAAATGTAATTGGAAAAAAAAAAGTCTCATAACAGCCAATGATGTCGACGACATTCCCCACACCCCGAGATTATGATTCTTTCATTTAATTTAAAAGCCAAGGACCAGGCTTGGGAGCCCCGTGATATTTCAGAGGGTGGATTTTTAAAGGGTCTGATATCCGACGTAAGTCTTTCTTCGACCAATCACATAAGCAATCACTACAATGAGAATCAAGCCAGCCAGAGCGGCGCCAACAATGATTGGGATTAAGACGCTGCTGTCATCCAGTGAACATTCATGGGCTGCAGATAAAGAGAGAGTCAGTCAACAGGTGGAACAGTGACTTTTGTGTTTTAAAACAAACACACACACACGAGCAGCAAAACAGCAGTGCAGATTATACACCTTCTTTTTTTTAATCCCAGTCAAGCTACATATGATTCAACCTTCTCTATACTTTAAAGCTGCCAAAAAAAGCTGAATTTGTTCATTCTTTAAAAAAACAAAACACACTTTTGATGATGACTAGTGCTGTCAAACGTTAACGTTTAACGGATTCAACGCATGACACGTCTCCATGGCGACTGACCGGAAAAAGACACGCTTGACGTCATGTTTAAGTGACTTCGGATTGTTAAAATTAGTCTCTAAAGTAGCGCTAAACTTTAAAAACAGAAGCACACAGACACAGGTGCGGTGGTTATTTGTAGCACTGCTCTTTTAGTTAAATTAAACAGACCGCTCCGGTTCCACTGTAGGCGCGCTAACCGGCGCTAAAAGGAGCTAATGCAGCTAACGGAGCTAACTGGTAAACGGTGCCTGGACTCCGGTGTCGCGGCACGTAAACATGACGTCGTCATGGCGTCTTTTTCCGGTCAGTCATCATGGAAACGTGTCATGCGTTAACACGCGTTAACCTTTTGCGCAGCACTAATGATGACACAATCGAACACATTTCCCTTTATGATTATGTTTTCCATAAAACCATTCACAGAAATCACTCTCACACCCCGGGAATGACGTGAACGTGACTGTACGTATTTGTCTCATTTAGCATTTGTGGACGTATGAATATGTAAATTACCCACAATCAAAGTTGCGATTACAGGGGCTGCAATTAAGGCAGTCTACTTTATAACTGTTCGTTTATTTATTTTTAAAAAAGTGCCGGAAACAATTAATATCTTTAAGTACTTATCAGTGCCCACATGAATAAAGTTAAATGTATACCCATGTGTTGATGCTATATATAGACGAACTGTGTAGAGTTTACTGGATTCTCCAATGCTTACAGACCCACAAACTTGAAATAAAGGTGGACATGGGCACGTGAACAAGGTTAAAATCTTGATTCTCGCAACTTACCTGTACTGAAGACCCCCTTCACGACTCCAAACGGCTGCACCCGGAGGTTGAACGTGTAGAGGGTGAGCTGCTCGTTGATGGTGTAGTTCTGCTCTTTGTTGCACATGTAGGAGCTGCCGATCGCTGCCTCCCATAGACTCAGGCTAGAGTTCCACACATTAATCTCCCCGCCTTAAAATAAAACAAAACATAACATCAGCTTGCTAGCTCGTCATACTGTTTTGTTTTCTATACAATACACAGGAAGATGTGATCCTTCTATTTACCAGAGCCCGTGTTCACAGTGACGTTGAGAGAATGTAGTCTGAATTTTGAGCTGTCCTGTTAGAAGAAAGGTACAAGTTAGGAGGCAGCAAACATGGAATGGGTATAAACTGGAAAAAAAGCATTATACTGACGAGAACTCACATTAGTGAAGCCGAAAGAGAGGCTCATTGTGTCGGATGCCAACTGCAGGTCGCTGCTGTTGACTCCACATGATCCAGTGACATTGGTCTTGTTGTGCTCCAGGTTTAAAACCTTATAGATCTTTAACAGAGGGGAAAAAAGAGGGAAACCAAATCACAAGGGTGTGTAGAAGGGCATTGGTATGTCATATGAGAAACACAAGACCCTCACAGAACTAAAGAGTAGTGACTGTGTGTCTAAACATACCTCTCCCTGTTTGAAACCAATACGCAGGCCAAATTTGACCATCAGACAAGCTGTGCCGTTTTCAGGGGTGTAGCTGTATGTCCAAGTGGTGGGTGTAGGGAGGGTGGGGGTCGGGGTGGGAGTAGGAGGAGGGGCAGTGGAAGTGGTGTTAGTCACAGGAGCTTCAGTGGTTGGGGGAGCGGAGGTTGTGGCTTGATCAGCGGAACAAGACGTTACTGTACGAGGGGGGAAAATAAATTTTATTATTGGGAAAAGGAAAAATACAGCAACTAGGATGAGATGCACCACTGCGTTTGCACTTACTCTTATCACTCCTGCTGCCATTTACGACAAAAGCCTGAATGAGCACGTCAGACAGTGTCATATTCACTGAACTAGACAGGATGGTGTCTTTACTCTTGCACGAGTAGCAGGTATCCACGCCGACGTTTGTAATCTGAGGCGTCACGGTCACAGATGCAGTTTCTACAAAACGAAATCAAAAACCACATCGGCATCAGTACAACGCATCCATGCGTGCTCCTTTGATTGTTTGACACTGTGAAGAGTAGGAGTTACCATTTGAAAGAGATTTGGGAAAGAGAGATGAGTCTTTGAGGTTGTAGGAGAAAGTGATGGAGTCTGCCTGGTACATTGATTCACTCAGGTTGAATTTCACACTCAAGAAGTGCCCGTCCCCAAAGTTGACCTTCAGTGTCGAGCTACTGTTGTCACATAGACTTCCATCTGTTGTTGCTTCCCCGGGGAGTTCAAACACTGCCGTTTCATTCTGAAATGAGAGCAGGGTGTAACCCCGTTTAACGTGACGATACAAGCTGATGTTTTAAAAGCCGACTTAACAGAGATTAAAGAGAATTTCAAGGCCACACAAAAATGCTTAGTTGAATTTCATTAACAAAACAATATTTTAACGTCAAGCATTTTAGTAATTCAAGAGTTCAGAGTAGAAAGGAAATGACAACTTCACGATACACGCCAGGAAATCACACCAAGTAAAAGGGTGAAAAGCAAGAATCAGTTGGCTTTGTGGTGAGACCCCTCATTTCCCCTCACTGCTTGAGAGAGCGCCTGAGACACATGAGGCTCCTCTGCTTTCAAATTCACAATGATACCATGCAGGCTGATGCAAATATATACAAATATACACATAAGAGATAAAAGAACAGTCACTCACCTTATCGGCAGCTACTTCATATGAGACTGAGAAGTTGACCATCAGGTCGGCATAGAGGCACAACTCGCCCTCGCTGTTTGAGACATTGACTTGAAGGCCGTGTGACAGCTGGAAGACTGAGAAGAAAAGAATACAGTGTTTTGCCCCACATAATTACTACTGACACCAGTAATAAATGAAAGCTTATTAAGCAAATTAAGTCTGATTCAAGAATACAATGACGGCTGTAATTTCATAAGTGAATCTGACATTGGTTAATAAAATGCAACTTGGATAAATGCAATTTTCTTTATTAAAACGTTGCCACAGTTTATGTATAAATGCCAGTTTTATTTATGCGTTTTTGACGAAGGGAAACGGCACATCACATGAGTGGTCAAATGACCCAGAGTCAAGTGAACAAGAGAAAACACTGCTATATAGTTTATTATACTTGCTAAATGTACACTAGCAACAGAGCCCTTTACCTTTGCACATGCTCTGTGAAACTACGCAGTTAAACTGAGGAGAGGTCATAGTCCATTTAGATGACCTACATGGTTGTGACAACATGCGCTGTCAACGGTAGCCTGCAACAAACCACGGTAATGTAATCAACTGGCATGAACTTCAACTCACCAAGAGTGAGTTGAAGTTGTGTGACCTGGCTAATAAAACATGTTCTTACATTATTGTATCACATGATCTCTTGGTACATTTTTAACTGACTTTTTCAATAAACATGGAGTTGATATGAACAGTACTCAAACATGAGAATGTTTAGAATGTACTAAATACAGTGTAGTGCAGCTTGGATTTTTATTTAATCAATTAAATGACGAGATGTTTGCCTGAAAATTAATCAACACCGTTGTTTTAGTTGCTTTTTAAAAGACACAATTGTGAGGAAAGTCTCTCTTCAAGCGGCAGCATTTGCTGATGCTCCTCATGTAACACAGTAAACCTCCTATCTTTGCTTTTTGGACTCTGCGTCACACAAAGCTAAACATTTGGAGACAACACATTAGATATTCTGATCAGCATTTCTCACTCACTTGTTTTGCTTTACAGTTGAGATAGGGACGGGCAGATTAAATAACAAGACATTCCCATTGGTTGTAACCCAATGATATTTATAGACATCAGACAATATAAAGTGCACAGGCATGTGTAATAAAATCAATTACAATGACCAGGTCACAGGATATAGAGCAGGGGTGTCAAACTAATTTTCACTGAGGGCCACATCATCATAATGGTTACCCTCAAAGGGCCAGATGTAACTGTCATACAGAATAAATGTAACCAAATATAATGTCAAATAAAGGTAACTACGCTGTAACATATTGCTAAATAACTTTCTATATTTATTACTTACACTAGTGGCTGGATGCCATCACTTTGCAGTAACGCAATTGCCATGCATTGTGGGAAATGTAGTTCATGGTCAACGCACGCCTTAACGCAGCATAGACCTATTTAAACACAGAGTTTTAAGACCAATTAATCACTCGCGGGCCACAAAAAATGACGTGGCGGGCCACATCTTGACCCCGGACCTTGAGTTTGTCACGTGATAGAGTATGAGTAGAGTATGTTTGCCTACACATTTCGAGCAAAGTTGAATTGTTATTCCATCTTATTCCTATTTAGGATATATGAGAAAAAGGATTTATTCTCAGAACATGTCATTTAAATGTCACTATTGCATTTTTGACAAAGCCACATCATGACAGGGGAACAACAGACTTCAGTAATGCATAATATAATATAAAAATACATATTCATCACAGAATATACAACATAAAAGGAGGATATAATCCATTAAGAGGATAACAATTGTCATCATTTGAAGAATCTATCATTTGACAAGTGATCTGTATTATTGTGCTGATTGTATGAAACCATAACAACCGAACACATTCAACTTTTGACTCATAATATCGCTAAATCACGGTGCAGCCTTTACGGTCACGTGCTATTTTACAGTAAACCTTCAACGAATTCTAAAGCGACGTTGCTAATGGTAACTATCTTAGCAAATGAAGGTTCAATGTCATCTTCTCTTAGGTGTATTTGTTTATTTTGTAGCCGGTGTGACTTGGACGGTGTAACACTTTAGCACCACCTCGCACTTTTTCTTTCCAAAATAAGCTGCAAGCTAACGGCTAAGTTAGCTTAACAGCCAAACACTGTGAAACAGCAGTCATTTTCGAACATTAAAAAGGTCGCCTGACAGCTAAGGCACAGTTTGGCTGTTGTGCGGCAGTATGAAGGTATAATTTCTGGTAATGTGGACGAATGAGGCGTTTTATTGTGCTGCAAACCACCACCCGGCTGTGTCGGTGTACCGTTGTTGACGTAGGAAACAATTAGCAATGAAGCTAAGGTACGTTAGCACAACACCTCGACAGGAATGCCGCGCCATTTACCGGGCGCCTGTGGGTCTTTTTTAAAAAAAACGACCTCCAAAGTAATTTCACCACCAGTAGAGCAGATTCATATCATTAAAATGTAAAACTATATGCTTTCTGTGGGATAATCTCATGTAGCCTGAACACACCTGTACCAGGCCCGAGGAGTCCCGTAACTTTACACGCGTCACTTCTCGGAATAGGACGACATTAAAAAATTAAATAGTCACTTATTACAGCCGATAAAAAAAACACACATCTTCAATAAGGTGGTACATACCGATGCCAAAGGCGAGGAGCAACACAAATGCAGCACATCGGGTCATGGTTGCCTGGTAGTTTGGAGTGTCAAGTCAGCGCAGAGAAGTTGGGAACAGTAGCCGGCAGTGACGCTCTGTAAGCGGTGTTTAGAGCTGCAGCTGAGCCGCTGCCGCTGTTGACTGAACCAGGAAATGGAATGGGAGTCATGTGACAGGAGGGACCTTGTCAACACACCGGCGTGTGCGCGTGTGTGGATCAAAGGCAGGTTTCATAATCACAAATGTTGAGTGAATGGTCAAAACACTAATTTTGGGTTTTTTTTCACTTAGAAACAGTGATCTATGTTAAAACAGTATCCTGATCTTGTAGTAACTTCTATAGCAGACTGACTGATACCCAACATACTTTGTATTGTATTATCTTCCTTATGTAAAAGAAAAGCTATAAAATCATTGACCATTATTTCTTATACTATTTTTTATTTTTATGTATTATATTTCAAAGTCATTTTGTCTGTCGTTGCTGCTCGATTATAAAAATATACACTCAAAGTGGACTACAGCCTAGCTTTGAATCTGTCACCCACTTTTACCGGGTTAATTATTGTACTGTACAGACTAGTAAAGGCTAACAGAATGTGAATGTTTAATAGATTCAGAGAGGGGGGAAAATGTAGCAGTGGGTCACTTTTATACAAGACAACGAGATGTATTTATATGACAATGACTAATTAAAGAAACCCCAATTGAAACAGTTGGTTTAATCTGAAGCAATAAATCTAACAGACTCGTACAAACAAGGGCATGTCTATCATCAGTCATATTTTCCGTCTTTTTTTTTTTTTTTGAGGTGATCCACTCCCGCTTTTTTAGCAAAGGCCCCACAAGGAGACTTACAAAAACAAAACAGAAAATATAGTGTATGTGTCTGATATGATGCCAAGGAAGATGAGAGGATGAGCTCGGATGACATTGTGCTTTTAGTATACTTTCTACGGGTTAACAAAAAGCCTAAAAAGCAGCTGATTTTCAGATGGGGATCATGTCACTTTTGGGAAGTATGTACAAACACAAACAAAGGGGGAAAAAAAATGCATATACTGAAACAACTGAACTGTTTTTAGCAGCTTAAGTACACCTTATAACACATGAAGTGCTCCTTTTTTTTTTGGCACAAACTATGCTTTGCGTGTTTATGATCACAGCTTTATCAAAGAGCTCCATGGCCTTGAAAAACCTTGCTGCAGTTCCCTAATCTTTAAGTTAGTCCCACATTTGACACTGGCTGAAGAAACAAGCATTAGTTTAATCATTTTTATCCTTTTTTTCTTTACTCTAATGTGTGGTAGGTACATTTAGAGAAGCGTGTCAGCATTTGCTTGATACTGAGTGAACAAAAAGAAAAAAAAAGTGACTTGGTAACAAAGAGCATGTTGATTCAAACTATGGTCAAAGGAGAATCTAAGTTTGAAAATAAATAGTTTTCCTCTCCATTAAAAAAAAAAAGAAAAGAAAGAAAAAAGAGCAAACAAACAACATCTGTAAGTCTTCTTTGTCCACGGTAGCCCAACTCTCTCAGAGGCACTGAGAAATATGGACAATATTCTCTTTTCAATGGGCATGCAGTCCACAGGATCAGAAGACCCCTGACAAAAGCCCTGTGGAGCGAGCAGTATCCATTCACTCGTCGGTCGCTAGGTTGAAGATGATAAATGTTAACATCCACTGGAGCAAAAAAGATTTTCGAGACCGATCGCTCAGAACAGCTTTCAGGCCGTCTGCATCATCTGCATCTCTTTTTTTTTTTTTTTCTGTCACTCTTTCTTTCGTTAAGCCACATAGTTGTACTGGTTGGAGTTCTCCTTGTCACGCTCCATATAGTCCCTGTCAATAAGAGACTCTATCCTCTTCTTCAAGTCAGCAGGCTGGAGGGGAAGAAGGCAGAAAGAGACGCAAGTTAACACACACACACACATTCTTGTACTTGCTGCTTACTGAGGACCAGTATATTTATAAATCAACACAATTACAAATATCTGCTTCAGGAATGATATCTATAAAGACCATACTGGGTGCAGTACCATAAAATGTCTGCGGGTGGAACCAGGTTTTTGTACCAAATTGAGGACCTCTGTTAAAAAACAGAGTATACCACTTTTACAATTTAAGGAAGTGATTTCAATGAAAACAAAGTGAGGACCGGCCAAAATGTCCTCACTTCGTAAAAATGACCTCACTTTGTTGGTTAAAAACCCTCACTGGTCCTCAGTATGCCGCAAGTACAAAAACACACGTCACCTGATCAGTACTACCTGTGCTTTCCAAAATGGGTGCTGTACAAATTAACACAGAGGAGGCCTGTGCTGCTGCGACACCAACTGCGATGTGGTCGTTCTTTTTTTTCCAGCAGCTCACACCATTTCAGCTACCCGTGCTAACCGCTAACTGTAAAGGGAGCACTTGTTTTGTGTTCTATTGGTGCATGAGAAGCTAAAGCTGTGATTGTGATTCAAATAAATATTACTGTGCAAAATCCACTTTAACTAAAACTTCATGGTTTGTTTGCAGCCGTATTCCGTGCTTTACTAGCTTCTGTCTTGCCTCCATCAATTGTGACTAAAATGCATCACTTCCTGGGTGCAGCGTGGGAAATGTCGCCAGGTGACATGAAAACGAAACCCCAATATCTTTGACAAATACAAAGAGAGTTACGTGAATTCATTTGACATTAGTTTGAATGTAATGGACATTTGTTTACATTTAAATAGTGCTGTGCAAAAGGTTAACGCATGACACGTTTCCATTACGACGGACTGAAAATAGACGCGCATGACTTCATGTTTACGCGCAACGACACCGGAGTCCATGCATCGTTGGCTTTAACGGAATGAGCTCGGTTAGCTGCATTAGCTCCTTTTATCGCCGTTAGCGCGCCTGCAGTGGAGCTGGAGTGGTCTGTTTATTAAACGAAAAGAGCAGCGCTACAAATAACCAGCGTATGTGTGCCTCTGTTTTTAAAGTTTAGCGTTACTTTACAGACTCATTTTAACAATCCGGAGTCACGTAAACATGACGTCACGCACGTCTTTTTCCGGTCAGTCGTCATGGAAACACGTCGTGCGTTAACGTTGACGCCGTTAAACTCTGTTGACGCGTTAACATTTGACAGCACTATTAACAACACTACAATCTAGTATTTGATCCTCCTACACAGGATGCATGTTCAGTGAGTTTTTAAACTAAGAAAGTAATGAAATCTGAGGGTAAAACAGGAATATGAGATTTGAAAACTGGCTTTAAGTTCAGTGATTTAGAGATGTGAGGCGTACAAGTGGCCAGTGTGTTTAAGATGCAGGTCATGTAACTAAACATCTGCGGTTTGAGTCCAGCCAGAGAAGATAATTCCCTCCCCTCTACTCTCTCCCCCTACTTTTCTGTCGTCTACTGTGCTTTCGTACCTTCACAGGGAACTTGAGCTGGTTGTAAACCTCGGACATCAAGAGATTATGGCTCAGAGTCTTCCTCATCTTCATAATCCTCACAATGGCAGCATCTATCTGATACTGACGATCTTGGAAGACTCTCTCTGTGGTGCTGGCTTGCTCCTCCACCTGAGGATGATATAAAAAAAAAAAAAGACTCATGTTAAAATAACTTCCTAATACAAACGAAAGAAAACAAACGTGTTTTCTAAGCATTACCGTTTCTTTCATCTGGATTTGGTTTATTTTGATCCTGAAGAGCTTGTGTTTAAAGTCATTGTTGCAGGAAAACTTGTCGCCGTCCTCGATGTCTTTGCTTTTCGGGACTTTGGTGAGAACTCGCGCTTTCCCACAAGCGAGCGACTGCAGCGTCCGACGCAGTTCACTGTCCTCTGTAAACCAGCACACACACACACACAGTGTTTTTAAGACAACTCAATAGATCCGATTTCTTTGATGTGATTGTACAAACCTATTCCTGTTGCCAGTTTGATCTCCTCCAAGCTGAACTCCTCTCCTTCATTAAACATCAGCAGAACGAGTGTTTGGAAAAGTGATACCTGCAGCTCCTTCTTGCCCTGTTGTGAGAACAATTTACATTTGTAAATTAGCACAGAGTACGCACAAACATCAGAGAATTCTTGAGAATGAGTGATTCACCTCCTTAAATTCAGCTTTTAGAACACAATGGCCTAGTGTCGATTGCCACTGCAGCTTCCTGCCACTGTGTTTGCCCAGGTAGAAGGTCTTGAAGATCTCTTGCAGTCGCACCATCTGGACAAAGACAACAGAGGCAACACTCGGTATATTTATTGGAGGTTATTAAAAGCAACATGTGCTATAAATTTCAATATTTGCCCAGCACTGACCTCAGCAGGCAGGTGCACTTCATTTGGGACATAGGTTGGCCAGTAACCCATAGTTAGGATGTTGACAGTCAGCTCAATGTTGCCAGGAATGTTTTGGCACTGCATGTACTACAGGAAACACACGAGACATGAACCATGATGTCCACCTGCCACTAAACTGTCTTTATATCTTTATGTCTTTATATCTATAGACAATTTGCCTGGGAAAAACAAACAAACCAGTAGATATTGTTTTTTCATAATTTAAGGACTGTATAGGGCTAAAACCAGACTTGGCAAGCCTACAATAGTTTTTATAGAAGCCTCTAAAAGACAAATATCTGATTAAATGTGTGAGCTGTCTGTGAGTGATGCAATATAGACTATATTTTCGCCCAGTTACCTGTTTGAACTGCACCATGATGTCTTTAGAAAGCTCCATATCTTTGAACATCCCCTCCAGTTTGCTGGTGAACGCTGCTCCACATTCTGAGGAAAGAGCGTCAAGTTTCTTATCAGATTTTCTCTTTGTGACTTATTTCACATTCTGTGTCCGCGTGTAATAAAGTGTCAGTCAAACTCACCATGTTTCAGCTTTGACAACATTGACTTTTCAGCGTCAACAGACGCACTTTTCCCAACCAGCAACCTTTTGGCTAGATCTTTTTTATAAAAGGCCTCGAACACGTCCTTCCCTACAACGACAACACATCCTTACATTAAACACAACCACAGAGAAGGGAAAAGACATCACTAAATTAAGATTATTGTGACAGTAAATCTCACCGTAGATGAATCTAAAGATGATCATGATCTTATCAAGCATCTTCTCTAGTTCTTCATCTGTTGCCTCTTTGTTTCCTGCCCTTAGTTTTGAATCCACATGTTTTGCTGTGAACAAAAGTACATTTAAAGTCCAGTATTACATTGGGATTAGGATTATTTCACTTTTAGCGACAGGCTAGTTACTGACCAATGAGCTCTGCGGGTTTATTTGGCCGTTTGTTGATGAATGTCTCGAACGCCTCCTTCATGGCGTTGACGAACTTCTCGTTCTTCATGAAGCAGATGTCGATGATGTGATCCACCTTGTCTTTGAAGTCCAGCAACTCCTGTACCATCGTTTTGTCTTTTTCCGGATTGATTACGATTGTGCTTCCAAAAGCCTGGACGGGGATTTTTCGAGATGTTAGAAAAACAGCAAAACACTTTAAATGACTGCTCACAGGTGGCGATGACGCTGTTGTACCTTTATGTACTCTATCCAGTGCTGCAGCAGAACCTGAACGCCACCTCGCACTCGACTGAAGAGCTGATAGAGAAGAGACAGATCCTGAATTCTGTTCTCGTCCAGCAAATGAGTCAGCCCTGAGAGTGACAACAAGCACAGAGTGAAAAGGTCAGAACTTCAGCAGCTTGCAGCAGATGAACACGGTGCACGTTTAACATTTCACTGTCCCGGACCTTTCTGCAGTGTCGCAGTTAGATGTTCACCCAGTAACTGCTTCTCCACCGTAGCAATGAGCGGCTTTCTGAGAGGGAAGGGAGGGAAAAACACCTGGTTTAAAAATGAATCTCTCTCAGAACTTATCCACACACAAAATTTTTATTTTTTTTTAACTTATATGATGAAGTTTGAAAGGCATCTTCACACTGTAGTACATATGCCAGGCCTGTAGGTGGCACTGTACCAGATACAGGTACTCACTCGAGCTGCAACTAACCTTTATTTTCATAACCGATTAATCTGTCGATTGTTTTCTCTATGAATTGTTTGGTTCATAAAATGTCAGAACATGCTAAAAAAAATGTTAATCAGTGTTTGTCAAACCATCGAAATGACGATGTTCTCAAATGTCTTGTTTTGTCCACAAACTAAAATGATTCAGTTTTAATGATTTCTTTGTTATGTGGAGCAAAGAAACAAAGAAAATATTCACATTTAAGAAGCTAAAACAATCAGAAATCTTGTTTTAATCATGAAAAAAGCTTCAAAGCGATTAATCGATTATCAAAATAGTTGACGATTAATAGATCAATTGTTTCTAAAGCTAAGTATAATATAGTACAGGCGGAGTAAGGTACGAAAATAAAAGTTATCATAAAGCAAAATAGACCAAACAACCTCCAAAGACAAGAAGAGGAAGAAGACGCCGTCGAAGTTAAGCGACTGTGAGTGAAAGCCCAAGGCAGAGGTGGGACTATGACATTGTTTTCCTAAAGTAGCATAGTCCACACCTTTGCAAAAAGCAAAAGTAGCGCTCCTAAATTTGTTCAATTCCACAACAGTTTGACACTCACTGTGTGCTCTGATCGAGATATGTGATGACTCGGTCTGCCTCCTCCTCCAAACGCTTGTTGACATGATGAAGATATTCTGGTACCTAAAAAGAAAATAAATGCATATGTCAAATATGATAATTGTGCAACACTTGCATCTACAGAAATCCTATCGAATTTGCTTTAAATTCATAAACAAGGTCAATATTTTACTCCAAACATCTAACTTTCAGATGTCAAGCCCTGGATCGACACCAGAGATGTGAAGGACAAAAAATATGCCTTAATGTGATGAATCAGCAAGTTGACAGAGCTAAAAGTCGCAAAGTGCATGTCTATGCTTATTTTAATTAAGTAAAAGGTTTTGAAACAAACACCAAAAACACCCTTCACTCAAACAAGTACAATATTCATCTGTCGTCTGTACTGCAGGTTATGAGTAATAGACACATTTCTCTTTCTTTCTGGTTTAGTTTCTGTCTGATAAATTGGTTTTCTTTCATTTTGAGAAACTCAGACTCCAAATAATGATTATTTGCATATTTTTCATTAATTGATAAGTTGTTTGGTCCATAATATGTCAAAAGATGCCTTGCTTTTGTCCACAAACCATAGATCAGAATATTTGGCAACTCATTTCAAAGTCATTGCAGCTCTACTCAGACTAAAATCTGCTTTAACAACTTATGTTAATGCCTTAATATTTGATTGATGAAATTAAGAGTGGAGCGACACTGCATGCATCACAAGTGGGTCTTTAGTTGATGATAAAAAAGATGAAATTTTTAAATAATCGGTTTGTCGTGACAGTGTAAGGTTTTAAATCATTGTGTTTGAAGTAAGAAAAAACACTTGAATCACCTCTCTCTCCTGCATCAGCCTCTGTCCCTCTGCAGCGTACAGGCGATTGGTTTCTTCCAAAAATCTTTGTTCAAAGGAGTCTTGATAAATCTGTTGATGACAAAAAATAAGTCAACCGACCACATTTGAGAAAATAACACGATCCACGGTCCGTTTAGTTTAGTTACCTGCAGGTCAGAGAGCATGCTCAGCAGGCTCCTGAGCAGACTGCGGTCTATCGCCTCGCCGTTTCGCTCCCTCTCGATGAGCAGCAGGATCCCGTCGATGGTTTTACTCTGGACCTTGAGGTCACTGATGATGTAGAACCTAAACAGCTCCAGACCCATGTCCCTGCAGACCACATGAACCACGGGTCAACAGCCGCGCTAACTACAAATCACACCTCCCGACGTTATGCTTACACTCACTCACTCACTCACCAGATTGATGGTAGCATTGAATTTTGTAAAACATAGGTGCGGTCCAAAAACAAAAATATACTCCTAATCATGATCTGTGAAACAATGACAAACACAAAATCACGTTATCAACCATTTTCAGTCCATCTACTGTCTAGTGCCGTGATCTTTTTACCCTTCTTCTACCTAAGGCTAAATCATTGGAAAACCCCTTTAAACATGGAAATGTAACACAAAACACACATTGCATACAAGTAGTGCTGTGCAAAAGTTAAACGCGCGTTAACGCATGGCATGTTTCCATGACGACTGACCGGAAATGGCGCTATGTTTACGTGCCGCGACACCGGAGTCCAGGCACTGTTTACCAGTTAGCTCTGTTAGCTGTTAGCGCGCCAAAAGTCGAACTAGAGCGCTCTATTTATTAAACGAAAAGAGCAGCACAACAAATAACATGTGTTCCTCTGTTTTTAAAGTTTAGCTTTACTTTAGAGACTAATTCTAACAATCCGGAGTCACGTAAACATGACGTCACACTCGTCTTTTCCTGGTCAAAATGGAATGTGCGTTAACGCTGACGTCGTTTGACAGCAAATAATAATATATATATATAATAATAATAATACAAATAAGTGACATTATACTAAACAGGAGATATATATGGCAGCGAGAGGTTATACTACATACCATTTGTCTGCAGTGATCTTGCCAACACTTGTCAATTTTCTTGAGGAAAAGCACACTGTCCAGGGCATCCGTGACAACAACGTTAAGGCAAACGTGCACATTCCTATTTAACGGGGGCCAAAATAATCATAAATAATAAACGACTGATCTGTGAAGACGTGCCAGACGCGGTAAAGGATATTCTCTGAATTGATCGATCTGTGCCTTGATGTGGTCTTCGCACACGAGCCTCAGCTGTTTGTAAAGCTTGGCAGAAATCTTATGTGAGCAGAGGTTCTCGACAGCCTGGGAGAAAAAAAAACAACAACAACAACAAAAAAAACATATATAATCTGTGAAACGAAACAAAAGAGGAGGATCTCCTGTGAGGCACCAACAGGTGTGCACAAATACCTGATAGAGCTCCTCTAGATTGTACTTGATTGACGTGCTGTTCTGAATGGCCTCCACCGCCTCCTTCAGCTTCTGCCAGGTCTCCTGTGTGTAGTTCTCCGGTAACTTGGGTTTTTCTGCGAGTGAAAACGACACACACACACACACACACACACACACAGACGGGATGCTTACAATGACAACACGGGCCTCTCACATGTCCTCCTGTGAACCATCGTGCTGAATCACCAGTGTCAACGGAGCTATTTTTAAAACCAGTGTTTGTGTACGTTTCTATTTTAAGTCCAGCACGGTGGTGGTGTTGACAAAAAGTCTGATATTTAGGGTAAAGGAGGGGTGTACAGGAAATTATGTTGGGTTTTTTTTGTCAATAAATGTTATTTTATATACCTCGGTGTCACAAACCGATTTATAAATTTAGCAAGATCAGGGAATATATGCTGATTTTTAACAAAACAGACAATGCTGTAAAGTTTAATCCTTGCTATATTGTGATACAGGGTGGAAATTGTTTCGCTTTTAATCTCCTACCGCTGACATTCCCCTTGAACTCCCATAGTTAAGTTCCTGGAAGTTGGGACATTGTTTGTAGCCAATAGAGCGTTTACAAAATGTTTTTCTTTCACTGTTGTCGGGGGTCGCTATCTTGTTTATATTCTTGTTTTGAGGCTTGTTTTTGTTGCACTTTCACTCTTAAGGGGGGATTTCTGTTTGAAAATGAAGACAGAATAAAAGCATAATGTATTTGAATCATTTCTTGGTGTGTGAAAAACTTGAGATTTTATTTTGAAGCCATATCGCTAAGCCCTACGTCAGTTAGCATGATAGCCGTGTGCTTCTGTAAAAACACAGAGCCTCCTGAGATCAACAAATGGCTCATTCTGGGGTAATTAAAAATAAGAAAATACTAAATATTGATTATATATCCCGCTATTTTTTCTGCAAAGTGAGAGCTGTGAAATGCAATGTTCAGTCAAAGCCAAATATGACATGTCAACAAGTAGTTTTGTTGAAACTGGCTATTTCAGTGAACAGCTTGGAAAATCAAGATAATAAATAATAAACACAAGTTTCTTCACCTGGTTCATGAATAAATCCTTAGCTGTTCAAATAATAAAATCAAACCTCCGTAAGGAACTATATCGATATGCGATATGGTCTCATTTCTAGGGGTGGGGGAAAAAGTGATTCGATTCACATAGGAATCACGATTCTAGTCATCCACGATTCTGAATCGATTCATAGACTTCAAAAATCTATTTATTTATTTTTAATTTCTATTTTGAAAATTCACACAAAACACCAGTTTGTGTTATTTGTGTACAGTTTATTTTTGTAACTTCTGGGAGAAAAAGGCAGCTAGTCTAAGCTTTTATTTATGCAAGTTATTTTTTTGCACAGTAAGTGGGTTAGGGTTAAGTTTTTAGTTGTTTTGAATGAATAAAAGTTAACTTTTGTGTGATCACTTCATCACATTATCTTATACAAACTGCATTGTTTTGATGCCATAATTTGCCTTAACACACTATGCATTGTATCAATTTTTGAATCCAGAATCGTATGAATAGAATCGGTGGATTCGATTTTGAATCGAATCGTGACCCTACGAATCGGAATCGAATTGAATCGTGAGCCACCCAAAGATTCACATCCCTACTAATTTCATATCCCATTTAAAAATATATTGATATATTTTTTATATCGATATATCGCCCAGCCCTAGTATCAGCTAGCACCAGAGCAGATACCCCCCCAAAAAAGCACCAAGTACAAGGTACTATCGCTAATGTAAAGGCAAAAAAACACAACTATATAGTAGAAAAGTGCCGTAAGTGTGTTTGTGAAATCAAGTAGACATCTGCAGATTGATCTATGCAGCGATGTTTCACACTTTAAAAAAGTGTTACTTCTGTATCACAATAATATCGGTCTCGGTCGGTTGTGATTTCGATATCGGTCATGACAGAGTTGTATCGAGCGTCCCTTCACTGGACTACAACACTGAACTGATAGGAGCAGCTTTGCTAAATAAAGTTATTGCACTTGAATGTTGAAATGCGAGTCTCAATCACAGTGTGTGTTCGTGTGTGTGTGTGTGTTACCTTTGAAGTTCTTGATGACTAGTTTCTTGGCAGCGCCGGGTTTATTGTTGGAGAAAGTGCCCGACGCTGCGGTCTTCGTCAGTCCGTTTGCGTGGTGCCCCGCGCCGCCGGGCAGGAACATGGCTTTGCTGCTCTTGTTGTTCGAGCAAGACGCAGCCGCTGCGGCAGCCTCCTCAGCCATTTTCACATCCAGTCCAATGAAATCCACCGAGTCGTCGAACCTCAACTTCTTCTGGATGTGTATCGGCGTGGGAGAGGAGGAGGGCGAAGGGGAATTCAGGGTCTTGGGAGGCGAGGGGGAGATGGTGTCACCAGCGGCGTCTTCCCTCTCAGAGCCGTTTATTTTCCTCTTCTTCGGAGATGTGATGCTACCGCTGTCGGCTTTGACATCAGTGGCTGCTGGTCTTGCCTCCTGGGTTGGCGGTGGTGGGGGGTTAGGGGAAGATAAACCTGTTGGAAACATGAAAAAACGGGAATACTGATTCCTCACAGCCAGTCTTCTGATCCCAAACTTCCAGGATTACCGGCGACGGGGTGACCTCAGTGCCCCGGGGAGCTTGAATGTAATACACCGCAACACTCGGACGGTTGAACCCGAATCCTTAATGTTGTGTAAAACAGTCGCTAAAGTCAAAGTACACAGCTCTACTTGGACCGAGCCTGCTCTCTTTCTTGTTATTGCTGGCAGGAGAAGAAAGATGGTCGGCTACTGCTTCCTCTTTTGCCTCTCTTGTCTCACCGCGTTGGGACACTCGTTCAAACGGAGCGTTCAAACTAAACCGGCCTTTGGACGCTATTATTCACACGCTAAACGTAGCTGCCGCCGAAACACATTCTCACACGAGAGTAAAACACGCGTGGGTAAACACGGGGAAGAATCGCGGAGAAAAAGCGAGTCGATGACCCCACCGGAAGTACTTGGTACAAAACTACTTTTTGCACAAGCGTGTTTTTTTTCCTTTCCTTTTTTTCTTCTTCTGTGAACCGACTGCTGTGCTGTAACTCGTTTGGCCACAAGATGGCGTCAGGTGAACGTCACGTTTTCTTGGAGAAGCGTGTGTGTGTGTGTGTGTGTTTAAGAATAACGAATACAGTAAAAAACAGGGGTAACCATTAAAATGTTAAACATATCAAAAAGGCTTTTTTTGTTTTTAGATGTGGATGTGGTTAATATGTCGTGTTCAACTTCTCAAACTTGACAATAAATAAATCAAGTAATTTAATAAACAAACCCCCCCCCAAAACAAACAAAAACACCACATTTTCCCACCAAAGTGTCTTTTCTTACTATTAATTAGGTCTTAATTAATCAGATTTTTCAGCTTCTTAATATATTCTGGTTTCTTTGCAAAGAAAGAAAGAATTTCAACTGGATTTTTTTTTTGAGGACAAAAGAAGACATGAGAAAGTCATCATTTCCAGGTTTAAGAAACACTGATCAACATTTTTCAACATTTTATGGACCAAATGATTTGTAGTACTTTAAGATACTGGATGTGGATTTTGGTATTGGATTAGAAATAATCCTTGAAAACCCTTGTGCAATGATGTTAGCACAGCTGAAAACAGTTTATTTGGAATAAAAAAATATTATTTCTAACCTTGATATTGGATATGGATACACACAGGATGTTGTTCCGGATTAAATATCCAGGCAATCTTACCAGAACATGGCTTTGGGACTTTTTTAAATATATAATATTACTTTAGTAAAAGTCTTAAAGTATGTGACATTTACCTCAATTTTAGAAGTAAAAGTATTAAAGTGAGAAATGAGGATTGAGTTATGGTGCTCAGTGGTAGGGTTCAATTCCTGGCTGTGTCTTGCTCAAGGACACACATAGATTAGCAGAATCTATGTGTGTCTTGCTCAAGGACACACATAGAAGCGTCTGAAATTATAAACTCTATGTTGTGGAGTAAAAGTTGCTAGAAATATAAATAAGAAAGTACAGGTACTTGAATTTTGTAAAAGTAGCAATGACGTGATAACGCCTGTGGGGGGCAGCAACTCAAAAACACCATCGCTTGTCTTACCGGGGGAAGCGGAAGCCAACGGGGAGATGAAAGGCGGCCTTCCGTTGCTAAACAGGCGTGGGACATTGCAGTAGCATCACTAAACAGATCACATTTTATTTTGTCTTCGTTATTCCGTGTGTTTCGTCAAAACTCGCCGTGGCACAGCGAGTACGGACAAGTGTTGTGACGTTTGAGAAAACAACGACCAAGGACGATGTTTAAAAAGTACGTTGCCGATGACTTCTGTTGTAGCTTTAGCTAGGTGGCTAACGCTAAGTGGATATTAGAAATCCTGTTTTTAAATCGGGTCTGTGGAAATCAATGAAGCATATAGAGACGTGGGCTGTCATCTAGTGAATATTATGTAGTTATTGGGTCCGACCTGAGTCAGACCCACAAAAAACTGAACGTTAAATGAATCCCGTCATACGTTGAATGGGAACATGAATGCGAATAATGAATGAAATGTAAAGTGTTAGCACACAGCTGCTTACGTTCGTCTTTGCTCATAGAGAAACGTCGTTATATGTGCACTATATTGTAGTAATTAAATAATTGTGCTGTCAATTTTTAATTGTAACTATAAATATATTTTTTAGAATGTGCAAACTCCTCTAACAAGAAATGTCTATCTCTTGTCCCCAAATGCTCGACCAATGTCCTGAAAGATACTGTTTTATTTAAAATAAATAAGAATGTCCACTGTGGCAATCCCTAGAGAGAGAGAATAGATAAAAATCAGACCTAAACAATCTTAAATAAAAAAGTTGTATATTTAAAAATAAATAATAATAATAATAATGAAAACATATATTATTCAAACACATTATGAAACACATTCAACATAATAAACGTTGTTTAAAATGTTACTTGCAACTCAAAACCTACTGTATTCCTACAATTATGCAGACCCCTATGTGTTTCTTAAACATAGCCTGTTGTTGGCATCTCAGCCTGGGAAGACAATGGATTCCTTGTGCCCTGTAGCTGTTACAGACAGTACATAATATGTATCCAAAGGTAGTGGAGTAGAAGTACTAGTAGCAAAACTCATAAGGAATTTGGAGATTATAAAAGTTTGCCATTGCCACCTGCATATCTTTATTCCTTGTCCTCTGTTTCAGATTTGATGAGAAGGAAAATGTATCAAACTGTATCCAGCTGAAAACATCAGTGATCAAAGGAATAAAAAATCAGCTGTTGATACAGTTTCCTGACATCGAGTCATGGCTCAATCACATAATGCCAAAAAAGGACCCTGTTAAAATAGTCAGATGGTAAGATGGATTTCATTTTTCTCATCAGCATTTGTTTTTTCCTTCCTGCTGTGGATATGTTGAGATTTCTTTATTTGTGTTTCCCCCCTCAGCCATGAACACATTGAAATCCTAACAGTGAACGGCGAACTGCTTTTCTTCAGACAGAGAGAAGGACCGTTTTACCCAACACTCAGACTGTTGCATAAGTGTAAATTCTCCCACTGACAACTCATGGAATTTGCTGTGTGTAATTCTTTCCGCTCTGCTAATGTATTGTTTTTCCTTCTCTTCATAGATCCTTTCATTCTTCCACACCAGCAAGTAGACAAAGGAGCCATTAAATTTGTCTTAAGTGGTGCCAACATCATGTGTCCCGGGCTGACGTCGCCAGGTGCTAAACTCCACCCTGCTGATGTTGACACAGTAGTTGTATCCTTGGATTAATGACGGTGCATGTGAACTGTACACACAGGCCACAACATGGATGCAATAATCACTTAATTACTTTGCTAATAGTATGTGATTTATCCTTGTCATTACCAGGTACTGTCTACAATGTTAGAAAAAGCCAAAACATCTGACCCTAATTTTAACCATAAAAAATACACAGACGCTATGTTTTGCAGCACAGTTTGATAATGAACCAGTATTTGTGATAGCATTGAAATGCACAAACATTCAGTATATACCATACTATTATAATTATAGTCGTATAATATAATCATTATAACAAACAATTGAATTTAGGTCAACCCACAGACATATTTTCCTTTACCAAGTGGATGCAGGCCATCATGGCAGAGGGCAAACAACATGCACTGAGTGTCGGCGTTATGAAAATGTCTGCAGAAAGCATGTAAGGCCTGTGTACAATTTAATTATTTTTTTTACCCCCACATTACTTACGTTTCCTCGCTGTACTTATGACGTGCGATCTTGACCCGTATTTGTCTTTTACAAACAGAGAAAAAGTCAACAAGGGAATTGGAATTGAGAATGTTCACTATCTGAATGATGGATTGTGGCACATGAAGACGTATAAATGATCGACACCCCACAAGCCCATCTCACATCCCCTCCCTGGAAATCATGGAGCTCTTGACAGCGAAGCATGAGCTGCCGGTCAAATGTTTACACCTATAAATGTAGCTGTGTAACCCGAGGGAAAATTCAATCACTGTCATTCACAAATAAAAGAAAGATCTTGCTTTTTTTGCGGGGATTTGATTTAATACAAGGTGTCTTTAGAATCTGGATTACACGTGACAAACATATTCAGATTTCTTTACCATAAGAGTTCATCCTGGTTATTAAAGTGTCTTGCATGTCCAAGGCTTTCATAAGAAACAGGATTTGGGTGTGTTCATATACCCACTGAATGTGATGTGGCATATTTGCTATTGTCAGACAGCTGTGGTCTCATAATGGCGATACGAAACACGCCCGTTTATGAGGTGCACCCGACGACTGGAATGTAACAACAGCATGTATTTTGATTGCAATGTACCTTTTAGACGTGTTGTAATACTAAAAATAATCCCTCAGGAGTGGTTCAACCCAGGATATACAGTATTACCACATATTTCATCATGACACAAGTCACAGTGAGAACAACAATGTATGTGATTTACCAGATAAACCCTCTGGGTATCAATTGTTTTGAAAAAACCAGTAGAACCAGTGCTACAGGAAGTACAAACACCATAACTAATCATACACGGGGACTGCTTTGCTGTATCTACCCGGACTTCGACCGAGTGTGTCCAAGAATGTCTGCTTAGAACATTAGACCATTCTGAAATAATCCCCTATGAATCCTCATCGCGATAACATTGAACATCTATAGAAAGTTTGAATTACCATGTGTGCTCACATTGTACTAAACACACGTTTGCGCAGCATTCGTAGTGAGGACTCTCATGGAAATATCCTCACCCCTAACCTTAGTATTTTCATATGTATACAGCTATATGTGATTTGAGGAGCCAATTTGAATCCAAGGAACAGCAATGCAACAATAACACGTGTTTGCATGACCAGTGCATCCACCGTATACACAATAAAGAAGAATAAAAGACTAAAATAACTTTCACACAAATCTAATTCTTTAGACATGAGGCATCTTTTTTCCAGGGTCCAGATTTTGGTGACTTCAGGTGAACATGTTTGCTAACCCATTAAGCGTTTATGAAGGAGAATCAGGCCTTAGAGACTCACCAATCGACACCGACTTTTGGCGACAAAACACAACTGTATAAACCAAATATGACGCATGACCATGTATACGTTACTGTAGCAAGAGCTGGATTAATGAAGTCACTGGTTTTTATTATATTTATTTTATTATATGGCTCAGCAATCAAGTCATGCTTTTATTCCCTTTTAACTTCATATAATTGCATTGCACTACATTGATAACGTTGAATATAAAACCAGAAGAAAGAAAATTATACGCATTCAGTGGCCACTTCATTTGTTAGGTACACCTGTTCAACTGCTTGTACGCGCACATATTTAATCAGCCAAACACATGGCAATAAAAGGAATACTATGAATAAAAAATGAAGAATGACCCTAACCCACAAAGTGGCAGGTAAATATAATAACAACTGTTGGTGTTTCAATACAACCTTTTAAAAATCTTAGATCGACTACTTAATTACAAAAAGCCAGACACATGGAAGGGATAAATAATTTCAAAACCATTTAATAACCAACACAGCCAATGACAAGATGACAAAAGACAATCATTTAAGATAGAAAACAATATTATAATCACAGTAGTGCTGGGCGCGATGACCAAAAAGTTATACCACAGTATTTTTCAGAAACTTTATAACACATGAGCATGAATAAGTGTGTGTGTGTTCGTAGCTGCACACATTATTAGTTCTCTAATACATGCTTACTTCTTCAGTGTGGTGTAGCGATGAAACGGGTCCCCCTTGAAACTGTGTTTTGCTATGCCATACGGGAGTCTTGCGGTAGACGACAAATTAATATCATAAAAATTAAATAAATACTGACAACCGGCATACCGCCCAGCACTAAAACACGAAAACTTCACACATAATCGCAACACACGTTCCAAGTTTGATCAATTTCCCAGTTCAATCTTCATTCAAAAAGGACTAAGCAACTGCCTTCATTTACCCACACCTCAAAAGGAATGGGGCTTATGGTGCCGAGTGCAAAAAAGTACAAATATACATATATATGATCAAGTTTTACCAACAGCTTAAGAAAAACCATCTCCCGAAACGTAGCTTTTGCCATCACAGATGCAAAAAAACGTTAAAATGCCGCATTCCAGTTTCAAGGACTGAGTCTCTAGTCATTGTCTGATCCTTCCGGAGGGTTAAATGCTATGACATCATGAAAATCGTGCCCAAACGGACGGAGTCTGTAGACGCCAAACATCATGACCTGCATCTGATTTGGGCTCATCCCATTGAACGTGACTGCCATGTCAGAGCAACAGCCCCCCAACACGTTGGTGGGGTTGTTACTTATGCTGTCCTGTATCATGGTGTAGACGCTCTGGCTGCTGAACACGCCCTTCCCGTGTATGTCTTCTCCATTCTCTGCAAACACGCCAGTATATTTGAGACACATGGCCAGCTGCTTGTCTTCAGTCATTCTCCACAGGGCTCCCACGCTCACTGGACATTTGTCCTTGTCCTCAAACACATGCACCAGCCTTTTCAAAGCTTCATAGCTTAAAACAACTCCAGCATCATAGGCCACATACTCAAGCTCGCCTGACTTCATAAGCTTGCCCAGATAGAAGGGTTCGTTGGGATCCTTTGTGAGCAGCAAGTATTTTAGGTTCTCGATAATGGCAAATGTGGTGGGCTGGGCCACAAAGAACCAGCGCAGGTCCCCCGCATTTTCATAGGCATGCTTCAGAGCTTTACATAACCTTGTCCAGTCATCTTTTTCATTCAGGTCTATTGCATCAAGTGCCTTGGAGTTCTCCGAGGTGTAAAACACAGATTTGTCACAGTGTTTACTCCAGGTGTCCAGAGCTGCTGCCCAGTAAATGATGACCTTGGGCTGGACCATGATGACGCAGTAAACCTCAATTTGTTTGCTCAACTGCTGCTTCTCAGTGTCTGATAGAGCTCTCAACTCTTCTCTGCTTGGGGCTTTGACGTGATGATGATGATGGTGCTCGTCCTCCATCTTGTGATCTGTGCCGGGGATGAAACTGGTCAGGAGCGACAGCACCAGGCAGAAGAGTCCTCCCAAGAGCATCCCCTTCACAAATGAGCTCCCTTCAGACAACATGTTTGAAGCGGACACTGCAGAGGAAGAAGAAATACGTAAGATGATTAATTGATTGAACAAAATAGCTGAAATAATTGTGTTTAAAAAAAGTTTCACACAAATACACAACAAACAAGCAAACATAATGCCTTGTTCTTCCAAGTTCTGTCAGATGATCAGACATAATAACTTTAAACAAACGCACAACAGACTTGGACATTCTTGGAAAAGAGATTATTAATCTCTAGAGATGAAACGATTAATCGATTATTAATCGATTACTAACTTAATCGCCAACTATTTTGATATTCGATAATCGGTTTGAAGCTTTTTTCATAAAAAAACAAAACAAGATTGCTGTTTGTTTTAGCTTCTTAAATGAGAATATTTTCTTGGTTTCTTTGCTCCACATAACAAAGAAATAATTCTAAACTGAATCATTTTGGTTTGTGAAGAAAACAAGTCTTTCGAGAACATCATCATTTTATGAACCAAACGATTCATTGATTAATCAAGAAAATAATTGACAGATGAATCGATTACGAAAAATAATCGTTAGTTGCAGCTCTATTAATCTCAATGGATAATTCCTGGATAAATAAAGGTTAAAAAAAGAAAAGAATATACAACCTCCAAACATAAGGAGGAAGTTTAATCCACTATTTAATCCTTTTTTAATCCACTATTAACCACAATAACAATGTGAAGAAAATCAATAGCTTAGATTGGCCCTGGCACATTAGCACAGAAGTGGATTAGGGCCTCATATATGGAATATTCTGGAAACAACATTTTAAAAATAAAAAAGCCAGTCAAGTCAGAATTCTTCCTCCTTCCACCTGTATTCCTACGCAGTAGCAGTCGCCGATATTTTAACCTAAAAGGACTGAAAACACACCTGAGTACTTACTGTGTGCTGTCACAGTTTCGATGACATATCATTTCCCAGTGTCTCCGGTATTTTACGACGTTTTTTCTGACTTTTAATTGCGACACAGCGGACACTGACATTGGGACACCTTTTTTTTTTTTTTTTTTTTTTTTAAACACACCAACGAAGGATTAAATTGTTGTAGCAGTGGCTAACAGTTAGCTTGACTCGACACTTCGCGGCTTAACTGTTATGTCTCTTGAACGGCGACGCGACACAAACACAGAATAAACGGAGAGTTTTGCTGTACCTGGGCAGATTCCGAATCTTCCGTGACACACGTCGCTCCTCCACCTCCGCGTCTGTGGCCCCACTCTGCTCCACTGTCAGTGGCCCGTCTGTACCCGGAAGGACGACTGATTCTGCGCATGCGCCAGACAACACGCATGCGTCTTACGGCAAAAACATGAGGTTTTTTTCCGAGAAAAAAGAGAGAAGAAAGCAACATATATTTCCATGTTTGTATCAAACTGTGTAGAATATATATCTACGTCACGTGTGTATGTATAATATACACTACTTGATTGTTCCAGATCTTTTACTCTAGACTAAAACTAGACAGAAACACAGTAAATAGCAGAGTAGGTGCTTTTATTGTCTTTGAAGGAAGTGACTTTGATGTCAATTTTATTATCATTTTTTTTTCAATCCCAACTTCGTTTGTTGTTGTGGGATTGAGACCTGTCTCTCGGATCCGCAGTCTGACGTTTGAATAACGCATTTATCAATGGAAATTAGTAAACACTACATTTTTTGGATGAAGTGAACCCCCTCACATGCCTACGTAAATCATGCATGGGATTGTAATTGTGACAGTTTGTTTATAGTTTTGTCATTGCCCATTTCCAAATGACACTGTTGTAGGTAGGGAGGTGAATCTTTGGGCTGATACCCATAAAGTCACAGTTTGGACATGCCCCCCCCCCTCCTCAGCTGCCACATGCATCAAGTGTTGCTGTTTCTTCTAGGTGTGGAGAGTCTGGAGACAGACGTATAAATCACCCCAACACCGCAGACTCTCATCTGAGGAGCATTACTGACCTTTCAGTTTGATTAAAAGCCCTGCGGCCTATGAAGCTTCACCAAACAACAGGCACACAACTTTAAAACTCCTTCACACTGACATTTATCTTTTATTTATGACAGAATTTGGTGTCGAAACAAATGGAATGGAAAAACACACCATAGACAACTAGTAGCACCAGCCATAAAGGTAGAGGTCAACTAAAGCAAAGGAAGGTTCAACTTTTATATCTTTAAAATGTTTTCTGAAATAAAAACAGGCACATAATGTCAGTTATTATTTAGTAATTTACTATAATAATAAGAATAATAATAATTAGCACATATTTTATTACACTTTCAGATTTCAGAATAATAGCATAATAACAAAAACGAAAGTTAGTGTCATCCATGTACATCATGAACACAGTCAAGTCATAGCTCTGTCAGGCTATGTCTGATAGTTTTGCTTGACAGAGCTCGCTTTCAGATTTCAGAATAACAGCATCATAACAAAAAAAGAAAGTTAGAGTCATCCATGTTCTGACGTCATGAACACAGTCAAGTCATAGCTCCCTCAGTCAGGTCTGATAGTTTTGCTTGACAGAGCTCGCTTTCAGATTTCAGAATAACAGCATCATAACAAAAAAGAAAGTTAGCGTCATCCATGTTCTGACATCTTGAACACAGTCAAGTCATAGCTCCCTCAGTCAGGTCTGATAGTGTTGCTTGACAGAGCTCGCTTTCAGATTTCAGAATAATAGCATGATAACAAAAAAAGAAAGTTAGAGTCATCCATATTCTGTCGTCATGAACACAGTCAAGTCATAGCTCCCTCAGACAGGTCTGATAGTTTTGCTTGACAGGGCTCGTTGTCAGGTTTCAGAACAATAGCATCATAACAACAAAAAAAGACAGCCTTTGCACCTTTAACAACACGACCTATGACGTCTACGGTCTCGTGTAAACGTGTCAGACGACGTGAATCATCCTGAAAAACTGACGCAGAAACTTCACGCTTTGGTATTTCCAGCAGCTCGGTGATGTCGCAGAAACAGGTCTGTCAGGACATAAACCATCAGAGCTGAGCCGGACAGCTGCTGATTACTGTGCTGCAGAGTAAACATTTGTTAGGCCCTCGCTGTACAAGCACAGATAGGCCCCCGGTCTCCATTGACAGCCTCTCTTAAATTGCGTCCGTGACGCCTGATCCATCGTGTCCACGCCATTAAGAGAGAGAATGGCTGTGATGATAATGTATTGATCAGATTGTGATGGATGACCCCCCCTGAGGTATATAAGTCAAATTCTGAGTCTGGCAGAAATGTAGACCGACTCTGACCAGCTGACCACAAGAGCACGATGCTTCCTCTGGCTTTGCTTTACCTCGTCGCCGTGATTTGTTCTGCGAGACGGACGCACGCTCTTCCTCTGTATCCTGACACCAACCTGGAGCCACATGCAGGTGAGACTTATTTCACTTGATTTTATCATTTTACCACATACTGTATAATATTTATTGTATTGTTATTCTCAAAAAATGAGATTTCATGCATTTTGTGTCAGTAGTCAACATTTCCTTCAAGAATACATGGTTTTAGGTGTGATTTCAGTCAACAAATCTTCTTTCATCAACTCTTTTCTTTCCTCCAAGACGTATTTTAAGATTTTGTTCTAAACTAACTGATTTTTTCCTTCAATCTCAAACAGATTTTATTCAGAAATTAGTGTCAGAAGTCGAGGACCGACCCAACACTGCTGCTGCTGCTGCTGCTGAGGAGGAGCAGAGAGAGGTGAATAACCTGTATCCTCTGCTGATGCAGCACAATGGAGGCAGAGACGCTTGGCACAAAGGTATATTAAACAAAAAAAAAAAGAAAAGAAAAGAAAGGATACCCATATTTTAGACAAATGGGTTTTAACTTTTATTATTTCTTTACGCACAGAAATGAAGGACTCGGCACAACAAGACAAGTTTGCAAACATGGTAAGGCTCTGTCACAGAAAAGAGGATAAAAACTCTGCACACACTTTATAAAAGTGAGTTTCTTGTGAAAATCACTGAAAAACGTTTCTTCATAATGAATGAAGCATGAGTGAAATATATATATATATAAAAGTACTATACTAGTACACTATACTATATATAGTATACTATACTATATAAAAGTGTATTATATCAGTTTTTGAGCTGTAAGTCTCAGGATTTGAGGTTACATGCAAGAACCAGACTGGGATTTAAGAAAAATCAGCAATCAGTTCTAAAATCAACAAACTAAAATAATATTGGGATTATGTGACAATCTAGACCAAGATTTCAATCATATAATCCCATTATCCCCGTTTTTAATTTTAAATCTTAAACTTCCTTTAGACTCTTTTCAACAGTTGCTTCTTGATTGTCATTTTTCTTAACCTTTGTGTGAATCTGCCTCTGTGTATAAAAAGTGTTGTAAAATAATAATAATAACAATAATTCTATATTTTAGGTGGAGGACCTCAAAGAAGCGGTTCTGAAGATGGCAGCGGCCGACAAACTCCGCTCTCAGGTTTTCGTCAGATCGGATCAGAACCTGCCGAGAGCTAACAAAAGAGGTGAGTGCCATCTTTTAATGCTGTGATTTACAGTGTGACTGAATATTCATACAAATTTAAAAAAAAAATATATATATATATGTGAGAATTCATTGCCATGATATCTAACAGCATCATACACGTGATGTAGGATTCATTTTTGATTGGAATAAAGACGAACTTTATGGAAAAAGATAAATAATTATCAGCAGCAGAAGAGGGAACGTTTAACTCCTTCAATATATACACAAGTTACTATATGGATAAAGAATGTGATCAATATATACATGGCTTATTAGAGCACTTGTCATAAAAATCAGAAAAGTATAAAATATTTATAAAAATCTTTCAAAAACAAAAGAATATTATTGTTATTTAGTTTTGTTATTTAGTTTATTCTGATTCTAATTCTGATTATTTGGCAAAAAACAAACTGAATTCACTGTTATTTTATAATATATATCATATATATATATATGATATATATATATTATAGTCATTATATATGTGATTATAATGACTATAATATACATATATATATATGTATATATATATACATATATATACATATATATATATATGTACCTATAATGACTATTATATATATTATAGTCATTAAAATCACATTTGAGAAAAAAATGGACCACTAAAAGTGATGTTATATAATGTATAATTTGACATTTTAATCAATTAATTTGCTTTACTTTACTGTAAAACACACAATGAACCATAATAATTATATTTTATCATTAAAATATAATATAAAATATATAAAGAGCTTCTATATACTGGTGTTTTAACCATTATAGAAACATAAATGAATGATTTTTGATTATTACAATGCTGGTTTTTTTTGTATTTATGGCAGCTGTGGTCTAATAAACGTGTAAATATTTATATTAAGTGTTCCTGACTCTTCTCCCTGTCGTTTTCCTGCAGCTTGTTTCTGGAAATACTGTGTGACCAACTAGAATCACAGCAGTGTTTGTGACGAGGCCTGCACACAAAAACACTCATTCACCCTCATCACCGTTAACACCAACATCAGCAGTTTTGTTTCCCATCATCGTCTGAACCCTGGATCAACAAAAGTATATTTTTTGAAGTTGTAAAAGTGTTTTGTTGTTGTTGTGGCTGAAAATAAACTTGAAAATAAAACATGTGACCCTTTTTGTGAACACACTGACACACAAGGTTATAACAAATCAGTTTATTATTATCATTATTAATGTGATTTAATCATATCAAACTGTATTTGTGAAACATGTGTGATATATTTTAATGAGTTTTTTTTTTGATCATTAAAAAAAAAAAAAGGAAAAATATTTATATTTACACTATGAACAAAAAGAAAATCAGCTAAATTACAATTGCACATTTGGCCTTTTTCAGTGTGGCATAAAAACACCAGTGAGCGATTGGGTATACAAACAAACAATAACATAAAACATTTCAGCAAATAGTGTCTAATTCGTTGCTATGGTTTTGAGGTTATAGCGCCCTCTACAGATCATCGTGAATGGTTACACTTGTGTGGGCTTGGTGGAAACCAGGACATGAATTACAGAGGATATTATAAAGGTTCATTATTTCCTTTTGTTGGCCACAGCGAAGTAAGCTTTCTCGATTTCCACGTCAGCTGGACACGTCTGTTTGAACTCGTCTCTGTCGGACGCGTTTTCAAGGTATCGCCACACGCCGGTGAACTGGCGAGGTATTTCAAAGTCACAGTACTTCTTAGCGGCAACCTGGAAATAAAAGGGAAGGAATAATTTATGATTAGGCTTCATGATTGAGGAATAGAAGTACGTGGATTATTAATTCAAAGTGTCGTTGTGCTTTGACCGTGAAAAAACACCTTGAATTTCCTGTTTAAAACGTACATAATTTGTTTGAAATTACACAATGAAATACATAATACACATATAATGTGTAATGTACATTAATTTTTTATGAATTTTTGAAATTCAGGATATGATCCATTTGTCCTGATGCACTTTGACAGTGAGCTGACTTTCTTCTCAAAAACAAAAAGTATCTCGGAATGACTTGAAATTTACCATCATAATAGTCGGCATCGCCCTGAACAAGGATCTGTTGAAAATATTTGCAAACCTCTTAAGGAATAATTTTAATGAATTTTTGAAATTCAATAAATTATCCATTTGCTCTGATGCACTTTGACAGTGAGCTGACTTTCTTCACAAAAATAAAAAGTATCTCGGAATGACTTGAAATTGACCATCATAATAGTCGGCATCGCCCTGAACAAGGATCCGTTAAAAATATTTGCAAAACTCTTAAGGAATAATTTTTATGAATTTTTGAAATTCAGGAAATGATCCATTTGCCCCGATGCACTTTGACAGTGAGCTGACTTTCTTCACAAAAATAAAAAGTATCTCGGAAGGACTTGAAATTTACCATCATAATAGTCGGCATCGCCCTGAACAAGAATCTGTTGAAAATATTTGCAAACCTCTTAAGGAATAATTTTAAAGAGTTTTTGAAATTCGAGAAATGATCCATTTGCTCTGATGCACTTTGACAGTGAGCTGACTTTCTTCTCAAAAACAAAAAGTATCTCGGAATGACTTGAAATTTACCATCATAATAGTCGGCATCGCCCTGAACAAGGATCTGTTGAAAATATTTGCAAACCTCTTAAGGAATAATTTTTATGAATTTTTGAAATTCAATAAATTATCCATTTGCTCTGATGCACTTTGACAGTGAGCTGACTTTCTTCACAAAAATAAAAAGTATCTCGGAATGACTTGAAATTGACCATCATAATAGTCGGCATCGCCCTGAACAAGGATCCGTTAAAAATATTTGCAAAACTCTTAAGGAATAATTTTTATGAATTTTTGAAATTCAGGAAATGATCCATTTGCCCTGATGCACTTTGACAGTGAGCTGACTTTCTTCACAAAAATAAAAAGTATCTCGGAAGGACTTGAAATTTACCATCATAATAGTCGGCATCGCCCTGAACAAGAATCTGTTGAAAATATTTGCAAACCTCTTAAGGAATAATTTTAAAGAGTTTTTGAAATTCGAGAAATGATCCATTTGCTCTGATGCACTTTGACAGTGAGCTGACTTTCTTCACAAAAATAAAAAGTATCTCGGAATGACTTGAAATTTACCATCATAATAGTCGGCATCGCCCTGAACAAGGATCTGTTGAAAATATTTGCAAACCTCTTAAGGAATAATTTTAATGAATTTTTGAAATTCAGGAAATTATCCATTTGCTCTGATGCACTTTGACAGTGAGCTGACTTTCTTCCCAAAAACAAAAAGTATCTCGGAATAACTTGAAATTGACCATCATAATAGTCGGCATCGCCCTGAACAAGAATCTGTTGAAAATATTTGCAAACCTCTTAAGGAATAATTTTAAAGAGTTTTTGAAATTCGAGAAATGATCCATTTGCTCTGATGCACTTTGACAGTGAGCTGACTTTCTTCACAAAAATAAAAAGTATCTCGGAATGACTTGAAATTTACCATCATAATAGTCGGCATCGCCCTGAACAAGGATCTGTTGAAAATATTTGCAAACCTCTTAAGGAATAATTTTAATGAATTTTTGAAATTTAGTAAATTATCCATTTGCTCTGATGTACTTTGACAGTGAGCTGACTTTCTTCACAAAAACAAAAAGTATCTCGGAATGACTTGAAATTGACCATCATAATAGTCGGCATCGCCCTGAACAAGGATCTGTTGAAAATATTTGCAAACCTCTTAAGGAATAATTTTAATGAATTTTTGAAATTCAGGAAATTATCCATTTGCTCTGATGCACTTTGACAGTGAGCTGACTTTCTTCCCAAAAACAAAAAGTATCTCGGAATAACTTGAAATTGACCATCATAATAGTCGGCATCGCCCTGAACAAGAATCTGTTGAAAATATTTGCAAACCTCTTAAGGAATAATTTTAAAGAGTTTTTGAAATTCGAGAAATGATCCATTTGCTCTGATGCACTTTGACAGTGAGCTGACTTTCTTCACAAAAACAAAAAGTATCTCGGAATGACTTGAAATTTACCATCATAATAGTCGGCATCGCCCTGAACAAGGATCTGTTGAAAATATTTGCAAACCTCTTAAGGAATAATTTTTATGAATTTTTGAAATTCAATAAATTATCCATTTGCTCTGATGCACTTTGACAGTGAGCTGACTTTCTTCACAAAAACAAAAAGTATCTCGGAATGACTTGAAATTGACCATCATAATAGTCGGCATCGCCCTGAACAAGGATCCGTTAAAAATATTTGCAAAACTCTTAAGGAATAATTTTTATGAATTTTTGAAATTCAGGAAATGATCCATTTGCCCTGATGCACTTTGACAGTGAGCTGACTTTCTTCACAAAAACAAAAAGTATCTCGGAATGACTTGAAATTTACCATCATAATAGTCGGCATCGCCCTGAACAAGGATCTGTTGAAAATATTTGCAAACCTCTTAAGGAATAATTTTAATGAATTTTTGAAATTTAGTAAATTATCCATTTGCTCTGATGTACTTTGACAGTGAGCTGACTTTCTTCACAAAAACAAAAAGTATCTCGGAATGACTTGAAATTGACCATCATAATAGTTGGCATCGCCCTGAACAAGGATCCGTTGAAAATATTTGCAAACCTCTTAAGGAATAATTTTAATGAATTTTTGAAATTCAGGACATGATCCAGATCTGTTAGATCTGCTGCTTAAAAGGTGGAACTGCCCCTTTTTTTTGGCATTGGTGCCTTTCACACAGAGCGACAAGGCAACATTCCTCTCACGAACAGTTTGTGCAAGAGGAGTTATGTCTGAAACACGACTCTGAATACGACGCAGACGAGACACTGTGATCCAACACAATCCTAACCTGGAATAATCTACGCCTACGAGTTGAACCTGAATAGTTCAACATTTCTCCACAGCTGCAGTGTCTCACCCTGATAACGTGGAGTTTGGGCAGCAGGTTGCAGTCGGCTAAGGTGAGGCGGTCGCCGTCCAGGAACTTCCGCTTGGAGATGCCGACGGTTTCTCGCGAGTTGTGGTCGATTTCCTCGGGCAGAGGAGAGTTCAGGTAATTATCGAGACGTTTGAACTCCCGCAGCAGGTTTTTTTCTTGGACTGGAGGATCAGAAAACACAGAAAGAAGTTTGTACTGACGCAGATTTAAAATCACATTTCGTCGACTTCTGCATATCTATGTTCAACTGGGGTTAGCATTTGGAGGGTAAGAGAAATATGTATACATTCACAAATAAATCAAACATTTTACATACTGTATCTTTAATATTTACAAACTATAAGACAAGCCTGTAAAATAGAATAAAAAACAAATATAAAACTAATTTAATAGGATATTGGAGAGGTGCAGACGGACTGACAAGTGACAAGTGAATTAAAAAAAACCTGCAAAAAGAACTAGAAAAAGAGAAGTGCTTTTTTTTGACCATGTTTACAACAAAACACTGGCATGTTTGGGCCTATACCTTGAAATAAACCACAGAACTTTGTAGAGTGTTTATGTTATTTGTAGAAATTTGACAGTAATTATAAAAGTGACCCACTTTGAAATATTTAGATGTTATGTAGTTTGTGCTTTAAAAAAGCTTGAATGTTAGTAATGTGTGGATGCAAAGATGGACCGGACTCCAAATGTGAACTTTTTGGGGAGGTTCTCTATATCATGCACTTGACGTAGACATAGGATGTGACACATTTTTAGCAGCCCATATATTAATATTAATCATAAAAACAATATTATTTTACATAATAATATTATTATTTTTTTTCAGGAGCCACTGTAGTAGGGTTGAAGGGCCACAAGTTCCAGACCTGTGATTCAGGAGGAAAATACTACATATAATCACTTTAAAATACAAAAATAGTTTGCTTTTCATTGCCTTATCAATGTAAAGGTATAGGAAGAGATGATTAAGTTGTTATATTCAGTTACTTTTCCTTGTGTTTCGATAAACCATAGGAAACCTTTCTTACTGGCATTATTGGGGCTGTTCTTGATGAAAGCGGAGAACTTTGCAAAAATGTCAGCGCCCACGTCAAAGGACTCTTTGTTCAGCGGGCTGAGGTGAGGATACCTGCAGAGGAGACAAGAGGAAGGATCAGCCATCAACACATTCACACTTCTGTTTTTACAGTATTTGTACTGCCATAATGACTGTGGCGGCAGCTTACCTGGGAGGGGCCAGTGTTTGCTCAAGGAACTCCTCGATCTTGATGAAGTCTGTTTTCAGGGTGCCGTTGAAGAGGAGGAAAGGAGGGTTCGTGCCTGGAGCCAGGTCCTTGAGCTCTGCCGGTTTCCTTGAAAGGTGGACACAGAAAAGGTTGGGACGAGGGAGGGAGAGGACTTCACGACGATAGACTATCAGTGTTGTCAATATTATATGTTCCACTTAGGATGAATGATTTTAAACGTGTTGGTTTAGTTATGAAAACCCAGCAGTGATTGGAGTGGCTGCCTATTTCAGAGGGCCGCTCTGTGTGCGTGTGTGTGTGTGTGTGTGTGTGCTCTGAATCACTCAATTATCAGCATCCTTTCAAAGTTTCCTAAACGTTATTTGCTCAGGGGTAATGACTCTGAGAACTTCACACAATAAAGGTCCGATTAAAGAGGGCTGTTTGTCTTAAAGCGACACAGAGCTCTTTGTACATGTGTCACACACTCCTCCCCTTTAACTTCTCACACACACACAGTCATTGACAAGTGAGAAATGGTTTGAATTACTCAGGAAGATTCTCGATTTCTCGCCCGTTTGCTTCTTAATAAGAGTTCTGTGTGTGTGTGTGTGTGTGTGTGTGTGTGTGTGTGTGTTCTTGTACTTGCGGCATACTGAGGACGAGTGAGGGTTTGTAACCAACAAAGTGAGGTCATTTTTATGGAGTGAGGACATTTTGGCCGGTCCTCAATTTGTATTCATTGAAATCACTTTCCTTAGGTTGCTATAACATGCTATACTCAATTTTTGGTAATTTTGGACCAAAAATTTTGGGTCAAATTTTAATTTTTTTTATTTTGGACGACATAGTATAGTATGACGTTTATGTAAAATTTTGGACGAACATTTTTGGGTCAATTTTTTTTTTTCAAATTTTGGTTGACATAGTATAGTATGACGTTTTATAAAATTTTGGACCAAAAATTAAAAATAAAATAAAATAAAAAAAGTTTTCCAGCCGTTTTTGCTCTGGGGCTCCACCTGCAGACATGTTATGGTACTGCAACCAGTAGTTCTTTGTAGATGTCATTCATGAAGTAGATATTTGTAATTGTGTTGATTTATAAAGTGGAAATGCTGGTCCTCAGTATGCAGCAAGTACAAGAATGTGTGTGTGTGTGTGTGTGTGTGTGTGTGTGTGTGTGTGTGTATGTGTGTGTGTGTATGTGTGTGTGTGTGAAAGTCCCCACGTCCAGATGCTCAGGAAGTGTTTGTGCCATGAGCGCAGAGCTGCTTACTTCCTCATGTCAACAGTGGTCACTGTAAACTTCACTCCCTTCAGCCACAGCACCATGAAGAGCCTCTGGCAGAAAGGACAGTTCCCCACGTTCTCGCCGTCGTGTCCGGCCTGAGAAGCGCAGATAAAATGTCACATTATTCTCTTTAATTTGTCCTAAAGATCCACTTGTTCTGATTCTGATTCTCTCCTGTGCGGTTATAAACACGTGGGAGGTGTGTCGGGGATATTTAAAGGCAGTTTCCTCCTCGAAATGGGGGAAAAACTGTGTTTTTCTGAAGCAGAAAACAATGATCGTTCCTCCTTCAGTCAAAGAATAACAACACAGTCAATTATTCTCATAGAATCAAATGGATACCACACACATGTTAAAAAAAATTATAATTATTCTTGGCACTAAACAGTGATTTCCTGCCTTCTGAGTCCACACACACTCGTTCCAGCCATTATGCTGCGATAACACAACAGTAATGGCTAAAAATTCATATTATTTAGCGAATCTTCTCATCAAACCCTCATTTAATAAGGAATAAAAAACCCCCAAAGTTTCATTTATGTTGTGTTGAATGTTTCTTTTACTGAGTTAATCCACTCGTCTCCGTGTTTTTGAGCTTCTTTTGACCTTGAAGCCTTGTGTGCTGATATAAAACAAGCAAAAATAAGACAAAATATTGAAATAATGCATTGCTAAACTGTCACTTCTTAATGCACTGTCTATCTCAGAGGTGGAACGTAATTCATTTATATGAAATGAAATGTAAATCAAATAAAAAAGCCACTGCATAGGAAGAGCCACAGATCGCTGATTTAGAAGGACATTGAAATTGAAAAGTACTGCGTGTGTAATCACTTTAAAATAAAATGAATTCCTTTTTCATTTCCCTACACACTACAGAAAAGTGCTAAGTAGATCCATATAAGGTTCTTCAGCTTGTCCTCATAGGAGAACCCTTTTTGGCTCCAGGTATAACCTTTTTATAAAGGTTCCACCAAGAACCCTTTTAAAACCCTTTCTTTGGGAAAGGGTTTTTCAGAAGCAAATGGTTCCAGGTAGAACCTCAGCCCTTGTAGAAGAACACTTTTGGAACCCTTATTTCTAAGAGTGTAGAACAAGTTTTTGATGTTTGATGCTTGGTGGAAGCAAAAAAAAAAAGACCCCGTCTCAGTAACAATTTACTTTTTTTACTTTGGCATTTTTAGACCACTATATTTACTTGTACTTCAGTAAAAATGTGATCAAAAATGAGCTGTACTATTACTTTTTGAGTAGTACTCTTTGCACCTCTGCTGTATCTGAAGTGTGCATTAAAAGGAAAAGTGGGCGTGTCCTCTCCAGGCTGCTCTGTGCTGCTTCTGGACGCTCGGTGATAAGGTGGACTTGTGTCTCAGTGGACACAGACGTCACTGATAAAAAAAAAACCTTCAGCGGTGGGAGGAAAACAAACACCTCAGCCATCTGTAAACATGTGTGCTATCTGGAGACAGCGCCCATCAGAATGAGAGTTGACCTCTGATTGATGATGCTCATCATGATGATGATGATGATGATGATGATTCCTGCCCCGTTTACAGCACTCATGAGAGAGCGTCAACAGCTGACTCTCCCTTCTAAGTGGCATTAAAAAAGAAGAAGAAAGAAATGACTGACCTTAATGAACAACTCAATGGTTGGCTCTTTGTCAGAGTTCTGCCGCAGCGCCATCTCGTCCAGAAATGATCAATATTACTCAAATCCAGTCAAAGTGTCCCTGAAAATATCCACAGAGCTGATCAGTTAGTGCTCCTGCTCTGGTTCCAAGTGCTCATGGATGTCAAGAGTAAAAAAGTGTGACACCTCCCAGCTGGTTGTGTGTTTTGTCTGAGGACTCCTTGGAGGCTATCGCTCTGAACATACTTCACAAGTCAGAAGGAGAGGGGAGGATCCTACAGAGAGAGAGAGAGAGGGAGGGATGGGCGGGCGGGGTGCTCATGCTCTTATAAATCAACTTCTATGAAGAAAAGTGCTTAAAATAGCAGACCCCTTTTGCATATATTGCTGTAACTGCTAATACAGTCACCTGATTCATTTAGGGACTCAAAATTCCAGCACGTGAAAGAAATAATTTTACCTTTTTTTCACATGAAAAAGGGTCTGCTGTTGCTGATACAAAGCAGCCACTGTGGCAGCGAAACACCTCGTTTCAGCCTCACGTCTGTGCGCCTTAATGAAGTACAGTGTTTTATTGTACAACAGGAATGTTTAGGAAGGCATTGGTTAAAGGTTGCATTGTCTTAAAGGTAAATTAAGTCAATATTTCTCTGGACTCTCTCTCCCTCTGTTTGTATTTATTTTTTTCGTCTGTAAAGTGTGTTTGGGGTTTTCTGAAAGGCATCATTATCATCACATGTAAACATGTGGGAGGTGTGTCTGGGATATTTTAAGGCAGTTTCCTCCTCAAAGGGGGGGGCGGGGGGGCAGAGGCATTGTGTTTTTCTGAAGAAAACAATGCTACCATGCTCGTTCCTCCTTCATTCAAAGAATGACAACACACCAGTGTTACTATAGTATTAGTATTGTTGTTATTTGCGTAGTCAGCATTGGAATCTTGAAATTTAGTGATACCGTTTTCTGCTCTAATACATGCAAAGCTTTACCAAGTGATTTTTACCCCTTTTATAGAATAAACTCATCATTATTAGCTACCAATTCGACACAATATTTCACTGATGTTGCGTTCGAAACCATACAGTGGTCAAATTTCTGCAAATAACACTTTTACTTCTTAGTTTACATCATGTACGTTGCTGAGTAAGATGTTTACCTGTAATGGAAATGTTCTTTCAGATTATAACCAAATTTTTCATGGGAAATGTTTATTAATGTGCTTATAAAAACAAAGGTATGAGTGACAGATAACTGTTTTCTCATGTGCTCAGAGATTTGAGGGACTTGAGTGTTTTCTTTGTAAATATGATCACTTACAGGAAACAGTGGAAGGGGAATTTTCTTACAAAACACTCACAGCGTGGTGCAGACTTCCCCAAAACACTGGGCAATATGAAGCAACAGTTTATAAGGAAGGAATTTAGAAAGAGAAAACACTTCACAGCATACTTGGCTCTGTGCCTCATTTATCTTACAAGAGAATTTGGGGAATTTGTATCACTGACAAAAAAAAAAGAGAAGTGAATCCATGATGCCAATATTCAAACAGAGAAAGCATCCACTTCTTTTCTTTCAAATGTCAATAAACCCTAACCTAAGTCCACAAACCTCCTTGTCCATGTGTTGTCTCAGCCTCTCCTTAAAAACAACCAGAGCACGCGCTTACGATGAAATTAGTCACTTGTATTGACATTGCCAATGGGAGGTAAATAGAATTTTTTTCAGCAGTATAAGGTGGGAGTGTCACACCCTGACTCCCTCTCACACACATTATTAAAAACATGGTCTTCTCCTTTAGAATCATCAGCAGATGTAAGTATTATTATAGCGTTCACTCCACTCCACGGTTACAGAGGGAGTGTTTCTTTGAGCTGGTGTCATAAACGACCTGGGCGCTGGTCAGAATTCCATTTTTTTTGATTCACCGTGACTGCAATCAACTGATAATATCCTGGAGCTGGTGAATGATTTCACATGTGTTGTGGTGTCGGTGTTTGTTTGTTGCTATGGCAACAGCTATTATTGTACTTCACAAAAACTAACATTTATGAAACAGTTTTAAAATTGTAAATGAATTCCATACATAATCCTTTTGGGTTCATATGAAGTGCATTTCTTTTTGAAAGGTTTCATTTGAGACGGCATTTTAATTCATTCATTCATTCATTCATTCATTCATTCATTGTCATTAATTAAGTTGGTTCATCTTATGTGGCCCGTGAGTGATTCATTGGTTTTAAAAATATGTGTTAAAATAGGTCTAAAGCGTGCGTTGACTATATAAACTACATTTCCCACAATGCATGGCGATTGTGTTACCCGCAAAGGGATGGCATCCTGCCACTAGATCACAGTTTATCATTGTATATGGCATGCGACGAGTGAAATTGAATAAGTAATAAATACAGAAAGTTATTTAGCAATATTTTATTTTATAGTAACCTTTATTTTACATTATATTTGGTTACATTTAATTTCATTTATTCTGTATGACAGTTGCATCTGCAATTATGCTGATGTGGCCCTCAGTGAACATGAGTTTGACGTGAATCAAACCTTTAGTCTTCTATTCGGTTTATTGGGTTTTTTAATTCTTCTCATTGTCCATGTGTCCTAATACATCTTTTAAATGGCTTTTTTGTTGGGTTTTTATGACACTCAATACCTATTATGACCTTTTTGAACCTTGCACCTGGAAACTAACCAAAAAAAACACACCCCTGAACTATTACAACCTTTCAGCGATCGCAAAGTTCTGAGAAAGAGAGCATGAATTAACCACAGCCTTTATAGTAAACTGAAACCAACCGATTCAGACGGAGCAGAGAGCTCCGATTTCCTGAGTAATCCTGGAAAATTACTGGCCGTCTCACTTCCTCTGCTATGGAGAAAAAAGAAAGGAAAACACACATATCTCCACAGGTCACACACACACACACACACACGCACACACACGCACACGCACGCACACGCACACGCACACGCACACGCACACGCACACACACACACACACACACACACACACACATGCAGCCACTGGAAGTGACCTCCTGGAAAAAGAGTGCCTTATCTCCATGAACAAGACTCTCTGTTGACGACTCCATGACAATGAGTCTTGATTTTGCCAATGCACACACACACACACACACACACACACACACACACACACCCCCCCCCCACACACACACACACACACACTAACAGGTTAGGCCAAGATGTTATCCTTCCAACACCATAATTATAAAACATGCTGGCGAGTCACTGCTCGATGACGTATTGTTGTTGTTGTTTTCACAGCAGGGAAAGCACAGGTGATATGATGCAACCTGAAATTGTAAAAAATCAAGAACTCAAAAGGTTTTTTTTTTTACTGCAAAAAAAGGGAGGCTGTTTCTTGTAAACACAATGACACCATTGACCCATGTCGCCATCTCCCAGGCAGTTAATTGAACAGCAACTCACACACATAACAAAACAAACCCCCCCCGGGCTCCTGTCGTGCAGATATACCGCACAATGACAGTACCGTGGATTCTCTGCTTGGCTTTTCTGACGATGCACACGACTCACGCCGCCCCTGACTTTGCTCGTAAGTGCCTCGTTCTTTCTCTCGATAGCTGCGTGAGTTTGTCAGATCAAAAAAAATTAAAATGCTGACCAGTTACCTTTTCAGGTTTTGTGTAAAAGGAGAGGAAGACATTTCAACATTCCTTGATTTATCTGCACATCCTGCTCTGCAAAACAGCTGGTGCAGCTCTTTGCTGAGAGAGAGATTGAGAATCAGAATGAAGAGGGCGACACACTGGATCGTGACCTTAGATCCTCACAGGGCAGGACGAGATACTCCCATGGTGACAAATTAAACACAGTGGGGTTGGATTTATACGTTGTAGAGCCTTTTTTTTAACCTCTGGACAGTATGAGCCATAACTTTATGGTGAGAAATGACATTTTCAGACACGGCCGATGGTATCTTTTGTCTTACTTATACGCCACTGTTGTGAGAAGTGCAGTGTATCTCTATCTGATGAGAGGCTGCAGCCTTTCAGGGACTAATAATAGTTCATTGTGACTGAGCGCCTGGTACTGTCTCCTCTTTGCTTTGTTTACGCTGCTACACACACACACACACACACACACACACACACACACACACACACACACACACACACACACACACACACACACACACACACACACACTGGTTTCCATAACATTTCATTGACTTACATTCATTTCCTGGAGATTTACTCTAACCTTAACCATAATTACTACTGGCCTAAGGCTAACCCCAACCCCAACCCAAACCCTAATCCTAACCCTAACCCTAACCCTAACCCTAACTCAAACTCAAACTCAAACTCAAACTCAAACTCAAACTCAAACCCTAACCCCAACCCTAACCCTAACCCTAACTTTTGGAGACTTTGTGGAATAGCATGCCTTGACATGAAAATCCGCCTGGAAATTTAAGTTTTTATTTATGTTTTTTATAGTTTGTTTGTCCTGTTACAATATATTTGTTCAAGTTTACACGTTTAGAGTAAAGGTTTTTACAATTTCAAGCTTTGAAAACTGCTCGATCTCTGGTTTTGTGTCTGTGACAGTGTGAGAAATCTAACCCAATTAAACATTACTAAATGCCTAACTTTAACCTAAAGAAAAATTCTACCCCTACCTAGCCCTAAAAGCAAGTCTTAAACCCTTAAAAAGAAAACTTTAAATGTGTGAGGACAATGTCCCAACAAAGATTTGAATCAAAATCTGTCCTCACAGCCTCCTACAGACACGTACACACACACACACACACAGGAAGCACACATGGGAGGGGAGACTTCATTTCACTGTCTCTTGTTTCATTGTTGTGTATGTTTGCATATGTGGTCATAGTCCAAAAAACGTCTTGGACAGCTACACCCAGACACTGAGACACCACCCAGTGACAACCAGGAGCTGCACGGACTAAAAAAAAAAGCAATGTGAACAATAATGGTCGTCTAAAATTATGTATTTATAGCTCCGATCATGGCGCAAATGAAGGCGTGTTGAACATAAGGACACAAAACATAAAAGGAAAAGGACGAGACAATGACATCAATGCAACACTGTCTGCAGACTTACTATAACCCATGAACTGGACAAGCTTACAGGATGTTGTCCTGTAAATAACTCAGTTTCTCTTGTTTTAGTACGGTAAACATTGGTGAGCTTAAACGCACACACACACACGACATTGAATCAAGTTGAATGATGTGCTCTTTCAGACTACCTTCAATCCATTCTGAAGAACCACACAGCTCACGCATGCGAGGGAAGCACGCTCACCATCGAGTGTCCCTTCAGGACGTCCGTGGCCGTGCTGTCCGCTTTCTATGGACGACGTGTTCCCAATCAGTATCTATGTCCCCCTGCGAACGCTAACGCGACAGCGGAGGAGGACCCGGCGTGCACCTCGCCTGCTGCTATCGAGGTATATGAAGTGTGATGAAGTGAAATATCAATGTTGTTCGTCTTTCCTGTGAGTGACAGCATCAGCATCATGTTTTCCCTGCCTTTGCAGAAAGTTCTGTCCGAGTGTCAGGAGCGGCGTTCCTGTCACATCCCGGTCTTCAGTCCAGTTTTTGGACAGGACCCGTGTCCACTCACCAGCAAGTACCTGCTAGTCTCCTACAAGTGCAGACCAGGTAGGGCCTGATGTTTGGACGACTTGAAGACTCACATACAGAGATTACAGTAGCCAAGTCTGAGCATAATAAAAAACATGAATAACTCAAAGTCTTTTGGAGAGAGGTAGGGCTTTACCTTTGCCAAGAGGGACGTAGAGGAGGAAAAAACATATCTGTTATCTGTTTGTTCAGTTTAAAGCAGCTGTCAAAAAACACACCAAGGTTTTTTGGCAGGAGAAACGGGCAAGAGAAGCCTCAAGGGCCAAGAGTGTGGACACAGGAGTTGTCCACTTGCTCAGGTCGTCCAAAAACAACAGTCTCTGTAATGTTTTCGTTGAGGTTTAGGATGCACGCGGACAATGAAACGCGGAGTTTCCACATGGCGATGACATACGTATAATCCAACAAAAACAGCAACATGAGTAATCCAAGTAGACTCGATGTCTACTGTGCTGGATTATCTACAGTATAACAGGAAAATGTGCTGTGGCCAAGAGGGAGGGAATTGGGGCTGGTAACCAGAGGGTTGCTGGTTCAAGATGGTACCCTGTGTATGCAGAGGTCTAATTTTGTGTCACTTATTGGTTCGTATGTGCAAAAACAACTTGTGTCTACTGTCTTTGTAGAACACCATCGCACAAGACTGGTGTGTGAAAACGAGCGCCTGAGGCTGGCGTGTAAAAACGAGACCGTCCTCGCCATCTACTCGGCCACGTTTGGACACCTTCTGCACGGCAGCCCCTACTGTCCTCAGGAACCTGCGTCGCACACTGACATGGGTCTGAAACAGGGTGGACAAATAGTGGGACAAATTTGTCATTTGTGTATCGACATGGCGGATAAATAACTAATGTGACCTAGTTATCTATAAGAACAAGTGGTTCCCAAAACGTTTTCCTGCCATGCCGCCTTAGGCAGATGAAACTGACTCTTTGTGAACACATTTTTCATTGTCCTTGATAGGTTAATTATTCTGTGGAAGTCTAAGGAGGCAGAAATGTACCTGCTGCTCCTTTGACAAACATATCCATTATTTGCAGCGTTGCCTCATGTGCGTGGATCATTGGCCTCAAGCACCTCCCAGTTTGGGAACCACTGAACCATAAAAGATGTGTATTTTGCAACTGTTCTATTCAGAATTTTGTGAATTCACTTTATTTTCATTTATCGATTAATCTCTGACAGAGTGTCTGTCACCTCTGGCTCTGAGGAAAGTGTCACGCAGATGTCACGGTCGAGCCAACTGTTCAGTGCTGGCCGACACTCAGACCTTCGGGGACCCGTGTTTCCCCGGCACCAGGAAACACCTGCGGGTCTCTTTCACTTGTGGTAAGTGACAGGATGTTAGTGCGCGTGACCGAGCCAATTTGACTATGCACCATTATATATATATATATATAAAAAACATCTCATTTAATCCTTAGTTCCTCAGTATCTTCTAGAAGATGTGGGCCGAGGGTCGGTGGATCCGTTCTTGATTTCGGACTACACGCACGGTAAGAGTGCAGGACTGGATTATGCAGGCTTGAAAGCATGCAGCAGAGTTTTAGACTGGTGTCTGAGCCCAGACTCCTCTCACCTGCAGGTGGATGGTACACTGGCCCCACCTACAGGCCTCATAATGTGCTCTTAACCAACTCTCTGGAGATCTTTGAAAAAATATGGGGTATGTGCACTGACGCTTGTAGACTTCAGGATACAAACTTTGTTATTGCTTTATCGATCATATTTTAAAGTTTTTGAATATATGTTAAATTAGTAGTTAATCTAGAGTTCCTCTAACCCTCTCATCTGCTCAGTGTCGTCCTCCTCTAAGCCTTGAGGCTTCCTTTGATGGTTGTGTATAATACGTGTATAAGTGTCAGTGTGCATTGTTGTTTTAGGAAGCTTTAAAAGGGTTGTTTCATCTGCAGGATGAACAAATGAAAGGTAGTAGGTATAAGATGAACCAAAAATCAAAATCCCCTACATCAACACATCTCTGCAAACATTTACCTGTCTTGAGTTGTAGGTTTTGTAGTTTCCTTTTTATTTAAACACAAACATAATCATCCCAAACTCCATATGTCAAACTTACTGCAAGTGTGATTGTTGGTTCCTCTGATTGGAAACTTGTTGCAGACATCCACCATGTGATGATACTCTCTGTACTTTTGGTCATCATGATGTCAAACTAATTTTCCCTCAGGTCTACCAGAGAAGGTGGCTCTGTACTTTGTGTCTGGCATCTGTGCCGGTCTGGTTTTCCTGCTCTGTCTGTTTGGCGTGCGCTCCACGCTAATGAAAGACGTCAAAGACCTGGTTTTCGAGCTGAAAGAATCTCACAAGCAGCGCAAGGAGCTCATGGCGGACCTCTACGACGACGAGATCTCGGACACGTCCTCCTTCTGCCGTCTCACAAGGTCCCACCAGCACACAACGGACATCTTCAGCCCGTCCACGCTGGCGCTGGAGATGGTCGATCGTGGGCTGGAGCAGAGGCGGGACCTGCCCAACGGAGACATCTGGCCTCATGAAGACTCCAGCCCTTACGCCATTCACATGATTAAAACCTACAATAATTGACAGTGGCTATAACATTTAAGATGTATTGCATAGATATCTGTTTACTTATCTCTGCTTGTTTTCTGTGCTACCAAATGCAAGAAGACCTAACATACTAGACCACATGTGTCAAACTCAAGGCCCGGGGGCCAGATGTGGCCCGCCACGTCATTTTATGTGGCCCACGAGTGATTAATTGGTCTTAAAAATCTGTGTTAAAATAGGTCTATGCTGCTTTAAGGCGTGCGTTGACCATAAACTACATTTCCCACAATGCATGGCGATTGCGTTACCCGCAAAGTGATGGCATCCAGCCACTAAATCGCAATGTATAAATGTATATGCATCATGCGACAAGTGAAATTGAATAAGTAATAAATACAGAAAGTTATTTAGCAATATTTTACGGATTATATTTGGTTACATTTAGTTACATTTATTCTGTATGACAGTTTTCTGGCCCTTTGAGGGTAACCATTATGCTGATGTGGCCCTCAGTGAAAATGAGTTTGACACCCCTGTACTAGACAGTTAATCAATTTCACTACATTGTTCTTTGAATTAATTTCATTTTTATTAGTCACCCAAATTGATCATAGGACGCAATGACGTAAAAATTGTGAGACCAATATATAGTGTAAACGGTGGGTAAAACAACATATTTTACAGATGACGGATGAAAACAAGTAAATCTCGCACTATTACTTCAACCAAATCAAATCCACTTGTTGTTTACCTCAGTAAAAAAAAAATGAATTGAATTTTCATGTCTGACACTGTCACCAACAACTGAATGTTATATTTATATGGTCTTTAAGGAGAGATATGAAGGCAATTACATTGTTGAGAATTGCACAGGTGTTCCTAATAATGTGGTCAATAATAAAATTGTACCAAATGTGGTTGGAATGGTGTATATAATTCATGTTTTCAATAACAGTACAAAGGAAGTAAAGAGCTGTGTATCACATGGTACAAAAATGGCACGACATAGCATTGCCCCCCCCCCCCTGTGCACGCCACTGCCCACATGAAATACCACTCCGAGGCGGCAGGTGTCGTTGTCTACCCTTACACCGCTGAACGAAACGAGGGCGACGAAAGCCAAGTAACTCGGGAAGGAAGAGACGCTGCTGACGAATCCGCATATCAAACTGTACCCACTCTCAGCTGCCGCTCAGCCCAGCTAAATGGCCAACTATGTAGTCCGACCCGCCTGCTAACTCACTGACACCGAGCGGCGCACACGGACACCCGCTTACTTTCGGCCTTCTGACGGAATGACACACATTACCCGGGATATTTCGACTCATGGGCTCCGTGGAAGAAACTGACCCCGTCCGGCAACAACAACATCAGCTGGCTAACAAGCTAACTAGCTAACAGGCGTTAGCAACCGACCGCTCTACAACTGTCACACCGGAAAGGCCGCTGCTGCTGCTGCTGCTGCTGCTGCTGCTGCCGCCGCCGCCGGGTGGGGATTTAACTTTCTCTGAAGCGAAGCAACAGAAAAATCACTGTCGACACTGAAACTGGTATTTCATATCGGTAAGAATGGATTCTTCTCTGGCCGCGTACGAGGAGAAGTGCTTGGGAATATCCTTTTTGCTTAAGTTACAACCCTATTTTTTAATTTCGTTCAGTTTTTTTGTGTTAGCGTTAGCATCTCGGCTAACTGTACATAATTTGAGCTACGTGAACCATAACTCTTTATATCCAACACAGAAATGAGCATGAGATTGACATAATGTTTATAACTACTGTCACTTGTTCTTTCAGCACACTACTAATCATGCCACCAAGTTAAACTCACTGACTTGTTATTGATCTCGCCTTTTGTCGTATTCATTTTCCTCCTATGTTTGAATTGGCATGGCTTCTTCTCACAGAGAGCATCACCTCACATTAACCACACGGATACTAACTGAAAGCTGGCATTGATGCGACTGAGGTTATTTGAGGAAATGAAGGTATCTCGGCACGTGTGAATTGTTAGTATATCTGTGACATCTTCAGCCCCAATGATTCCTTGATTGTGCTGCTCACACTGTGAGAGGTCAGGAGCTGAGGTCAGGCCACAAGGAGTCCAGGCTACTGTCACTAATTGAGCGCAGTGGAGAGTTTGTGTAAGTATGATCCTGAGTTCCTGCTGAATGAAAATGTCTGTTATTTTCATAGACAGGCAATAGATTGTAGAAGTTCATGCGCAGCATCATCAGTCTTCTGCTTCACTCTGATAAAATCCAGGCTTTTGTTTGCTGTTGGTGTGTTTGGATCTTAGTTTGTCAGGCCTACGCTCGTTGGGCTATTTTCGGTGTTTGTCTGGTGTGGTCTTCTGCTGCTCTATCTGCTTCAAGGTTCAATGTGTTGTGCCTTTTAGAGGTGCTCTTCTTCTGCACACCTTGGTTGTAAACAGTGGCCATTGTAGTTACTCTTGTCTTTTTTATCATCTGGAACCAATTTTCCTCTTACCTCTTGCATTAACAAGACTTTCTTTGCCCGATGCACACTGGATATTTTCTTTCTTATTTTTTGGTCCCGCTAAACCCAAGAGATGTTTGTGTTTGAAAATTCCAGTACATCAGCAGTTTGTGAAATGCTTAGACCAGCTTGTTGTGCCCCAACAAACATGTCACATTCAAATTTACTTAAACCACTTTCCTTCCCTGTTCTGATGCACAGTTTGAACTTCACCTGTACGTCTTGACCATATCTACATGCTTAAATGCATCATGTTGCTGTCAAGTTGAAGTTGTAGAAGTGGCGGTTATATTTGGCGGGATATTTTGTATTTGCTGCAGTCTTCAGATGACTGTGATAACTTTGCTGCCTCTTAGACCACACTGAAATAAATTGTTATTTCAAAAGATTAGAGATTAGAGAAGATTTATGTAAATAACATCAGAATCATCTGCATCAAACTTGGACAGCATCAATTTGGAACAGATATGCTTAAACAGTGGAGGATTCATTGACACCCACTTATCTATGAGTCAAGTGACCCTAAAGACTCACATGATGGCTGGAAGTGTCGCTGACTTGCATGTGACATCATCTTTGTTAAAGACCCCATAAGAGGTTCAATGACGGGGACTTTCCATTCACAGAGAACTTGTAATTATTTTCATTCAGCGTTACATCAACAGGATTTTAACCCAGCTCCTTCAGCTGGTGGGACAGGCTGCCTACACACATTCACACACACACGCACATGCACACCTTATTGTTGTGTTGATGGCAAGGCTGTGGCATGCATTAGTGATAGGGAGAAAGCAAATAGTTCCGCCAGTAGCCAGCTCGCTACCCATTCTTCCATTTAGTTCTAGAATGTAATGGGATTCACATGGGCACATAAGCTTCATGCTGAGCTAATTGTGTTAAAACATGCATACTGAACTCAGGAGCAACCCCAACAGGGAAAATTGTAAAAGACACTGAGTGTAAATTTCCCCATTGTCTACTTCTCACTTGATTAACCACATCCATAAACATAAACATGATGAGAAGTTAATAAACTCATTCACTAGTTTTGTTTCCTCTTCAATAGCACATTATGTCAGTTTGGTAAATGATGTTCCCATTTAGTGGAAAATCGATGTTGTAGCGAGTATCGTCCAATCTTGGGTTTGGTTTCAGGTGTCGTCGGTGAACTTCTGTTTGCAAAATGTTAACGTGGCACAGGCTAAATTGCAAAAATGTCCCTCAAAATGTTCCTGATATTCTCCATTATAATAACTGGACATTCTTAATTCAGGGCTGCTGTATTTTGAGGTATTTTGTCCGCTGCTTTGAAACGGGTCATTGGTTGTTATCAGAAGTGGTTACGATTGTTATGATTTCCCGTTACTATGAGTCCCTCCGACACATTTTTTGCAGCAGGGATGAATCATTTTCCTCTCTGAAGTAATCTGTGAAATGGACGGAAGGTGTGGGCTGCGCCCAGTGAGCGTCTTGGACCTTGTTTGTTAGTCGGTCATTGTTAGAGAGTGAAATATGATCTGGCCTCCATGAACACACATCACTAGTTATACTGGCTATTTAATGCCCTGGAGCTGAGCTCATCTCAGTGTGCTCCAGATTCTCACAGTAGACTTTTTTTTCCCATTCATTTAGCTTCTTTGTCCATTTTGTGCCAGTGTTTGCTGAACAACTAATACATCTAAATGAGTGTTTTGCATGTGCAAGATTTCCTAAATAATTTTCCTCCCATTTTAATTGCTTGATAATATCTAATCCTTATGTGCTTGAAACACAACTTGCATGCGAATGGCTGTAATGACAAAAAATAGAAAACTTGCTGCCTGTCTGTCGCTCCTGTGATTTTTGGCAGAGTCTTGTTAAAAATGTCAATCGCTAATGTCAAGTAAGAGTGTATGCTGTTCTTATCCAGATTGTGTGTGTTGGCCACCCCTGACGCTGTCGTGTCTCGTCCAGTTGCTCAGCTCTCTATACCCATCAATGGTAACTTTGAAATTGTACGAGGTATGTGATGTTTTTCTTCCTGCTTTTTGAGGGAGGGGATGGATGGGTGGGGGTCCGTTATTTTTATTTCAGCTAATCCTCCCCTAGTGCAGTGGTGGGGGACACACTGACAGGATTGATTGCCTCAGATATGCTGAGTGTATATTCAATATGTAAGATGTTAAGTCATCATTTTCTATCTGCTCAGTCTTTACCTCTGTGCATTGTAGTGCTGCTTTTTATTTAGGCTAATGACACAGGCGTGAAAGTGGTGAGCGTTTCCTTTGCACTTGTAAGACTAAATTTGAAAATCAACACGTGACAAATGGAACCTGTTGAAATAATTTACGACAGTTTACGACAACAACGGACCTTTGGACTATATAGACGCACTGTTTAAGCTCTTGTTCCTCCCTTTGATTTCAGAAGCCGACGAAGCTCTTCTTATTGACTTCTCCCTAGATAGTGAGTATTTTTAACCCCAAAATTATTTTTCCAGGTGGATAAATGCACTGTTTTGGTCCTTTCCATAAGCAAACAAATCTAGACATTCATTGCAAAAACCTTATAATTAACCATGCAAAGTTTGTGGAGCATGCTTTTGGCCTAAAGTCAGTTTTAAGTAGCAGAAGCAGGTTACCCAGTTGCCAGGACACTCTCAAAGAATGCTGAATTGGTTGACACTTAAATCACTATGCTTTGTTTTCTGGACAGTTGGTTTTTATCTTTGCAAAGTCTAAAGGTGCTTAGCATGTGTTTGTGTTTC